>NC_059477.1:22735806-23036878 GCF_018139145.2 Gymnogyps californianus | reverse complement strand
CTTAGTTAAATCTATTTTGAGAGCTGCGAGGGAGAAGGAGGTGAACTCCAGACTATTTCTGAATGACGGCATAACACCTACCCTGAAAACCACTGAAACCAACAAAAGGACCCACTAGCAATGAAGCAAAACATAGGAGAATGTGGATATTGCATAAGCACACTCACCTGAATTAGGAAAAGCCTGCTTCACAGTCTAAAGTCAATCCTTAGATGCAGTGTAAATCAGGAGTTTTTCTAACATACAGCTATGAGTTAGGTTGAACATTCTTGTGACTGGTGAATTTAACAGCTGTTCTTCATTCTGGGTTAAAAGTCAGACCCATTTAGGAACTTTGATGGAACCAGACCGCTTAGAACAACAGGTTGTTGTGGTTTAACCCCAGCCAGCGACTAAGCACCACACAGCCACTGCCCCCTCCCAGTGGGGTTGGGAGGAAGAAAGAAAAAAAAAAGTAAAACTCATGGGTTGAGATAAGAACAGTTTAATAACTGAAGTAAAAATAAAAATATACTACTAACTAAGAATAATAATAATTGTAATGAAAAAGAATACAACAACAAAAAGAAATAACACCCAAGAAAAGACAAGTGATGCATAATGCATCAATGAACATTCTTGCAACTGGTGAATTTAACAGCTGTTCTTCATTCTGGGTTAAAAGTCAGACCCATTTAGGAACTTTGATGGAACCAGACAGCTTAGAACAATGTACCTGACGTGGTAGGGGAAGGAAGGGTGTTACTCTTTTGCTTGCAGGAAGGGGAGAGCATGGGAGACAGCTTGCATCAGTCAAGGGGAACTAGCAGGAACTGGCAGAACCTAGTACTGCCAAAAACCTAAAGGAGAGACAAGTCTTGGGCCAACTTCTGGTTGGAAAGAAGGTGAAAGCTGTGAGCCAAGAAACTCTTTCCTGTTTTGTTCAAGGAAGGAGGGCCTTGGGTTTCCTTTTAAAAATATTCTTGGAGTGCATCAAATACCCAGTGCTTCTCCTGTGTTTTTTCCTCCTAAGCAAAATCTTACAGACCACACTAATTCTGGTTAAAAATTGACTCAAAAAAAACCCCAAGCCCAGCTCCCAACAATGCAGATTTAAGCTCAATCAAATGTAAGCATGTTAAAGGACAGTTAAACACGTAACAAACTCTTTTGCCAAGAAGGGAGGGCTAACGAATTGAGATTTTTAGCTAGTAGTTGGGTCTCAGTTCTTGTTAACATTTCTTTCTCTTTACTGTTTTAAATGCATGTTCTTTCTACTCAAACTCATTTTGAATAAGAGATGAAAACTTATATTTTAGTTTTTGCTACAGGGCAGAAAAACTTCAAAATCAAACCTCTTGGGAGCTGATTTCGGGAAATGGGTAGCAGATTGCAGCAACTGGTGCAAAATGACAGAATGGCAATTTTCCTTCCCAAGCGTACTGTAAGAAAGATGGAATAAGCCTTTGTGAGAACACAGTCAACTGATCAGAAAGATTTGATATCAACACTTAGTAATTTACCTGCCAGAAGAGTTACAATGCAATTAGAGGCACTGTACTGGGATGTGTTTCCAGACTATCCAAGTACTGTCACAGCTAATGCAGTAGCCCTTCTGTCTCCTGGCTGCATTAAAATGCTGTGTCTCACTCTACAATACTGATAGCTGTATCAAATCTAAAAGAAACCAGCAGTCACCTGTCACAACACCTTTCAGTGCAGCCCACACTGATTACCAGGCACTCATTCATTAACCCTACTTTGTTTGAAATTCTCCCTATCTGTGTGCTTGCTGCTTTTCCATTCATGATAGACAGCAATTCTGCTGGCAAGCTTAAGAATAAAATATCTCAACACCACCCTTAATTCACTCTTTAATTAACATATTCCTGCTGTATGAACACACTGAACCCTTTCACTGACTCTTACTGGATCTGGTCTTACTGGATCTCACTTTCCATTGGGAAGTGGCTTCTCTCCCAGCCACCAGCCTGTGCCCCGGCCTGTCCCGTGACCCGCAAGGGCTCTCGAACCGCCCCACAGTGGCCTCTGCCAGCACGGTGCCGCCTGTCTCTGACCCCAGGTACATGTTGCATTGGCAGGGCACGCTGGAGCTGGCAGACTTGCCCCTGCAGAAGGGCTCCGTGGAGCTCCTCAAGCAGAGATGGGAGTCTGCCAATGCTACAAGACCTGGCCCGATGCTCGGGTGCTCGCCAACCCCACGGTCCCTGGTGCCAGATAAGATCAGCTGCAGCAGCACCGTGGAGAAAGTGCCGGCAGACAGCAGGAGGGCAGATGTGTTCAAGGAGGAGACCCTAGGTGGCCCTCAGCAGATCGAGCACTTCCCCATCACTGTGGAGGAGCTGCGGAGCCACTTCGAGGCCCTGGGTGGCAAGAAGGTAAGTGCCTGGGCTGGGCGGACACCTCGACGGAATGGAGATGGGCCCCAGGGCTGCAGAGCGGTTTCCCTAGCCTCACACCACCCATCTCCTGTGCACCGCAGGGGATGGGCAGCACCGGCCACAGCTCCCATCAATGTCCTGTGGACAATTTGGATCAGTACGTTAATACTAAGTGTTCCGTAGCTTTCCATATTCCATAATGTTATTGGTATGGATCATTTTAATGGTTGCTGACTGGCACTATCTGCCAACCTGTCAGGTAAGTTAGTGTGCAATTGTGCTTGGCCAGTGCTTTTTAGGGGGGGAGAGAAACAAGATATTATGGCCTGAGAGAAGAATTCCCAAATGAAACTATTTACAAACACTCTAAAACTTTCTGAAGCAATTGCTTCTTATTTGTAGAACAGTATTGACTCCCTTTCAACTGAGAAACCTGCTGTCACTTCACCCATTGGCTTTCACTGCCATAACATGACAGGCCTGGACAAACTGCAACCTTTATTTGTCATCAGATTTTTGCCTGAGAAACGTCTGTAATTTCTTTGAACTATCTGGGGAGAAGCTGGGCTTTTTTGAAGCTTAAAAAATGCTTCAGAGAAGTACAGGATACTGAAAAGGTTATTAGTAATCTTAATTAGGGCAACTTCATTCATTTTTGTGGCTAAAAAGTCTTTCACCATGCTTTACCTCTTCTGCATAAAAACTAAAATGTCCCTGCAGGTTTTGGTTGCTGATGGAATATTTTATAACTTCCACATTGTAATTCCTCACTTCTTGTTCAGTTATCAGGTTAAAAAAACCCCACATAAATAAATAAAAAATCCCCTTTGAATAACTTTTTACCCTACTTCTCAATCAAAGATATACTAAAACTTCATGTCACAACTCTGTGTTCTACCACCTTCTAACTGCTGCAGGATAACCCTGCCAGTCCATGTAGTCAGTCATTTACCCATTTAATTTTAATGCCCAGAGTGATTTAAACATGGTTTTCTGGTCCAGAAACTAGAGTTCAGAATAATGCATGCTGACTGTGATATAATTCATACACAAAATCCTGCTATTAAAAGATATTAGAAAGCTTTTTTATGTGAACAGTAAAATAAAAATTCATGTGATTCATGAAAAATCTTTTCATTGGCTTTAGACACATAACAAAAAGTAGCAGGTACCAATAAAATAAAGGTTAAAACTTTATGGGATTATTGAGCACTTTAAAGACCATATAAAATAGTCATAGACTGGTGCTAAGTGGCATACTCAAATGATTTTAAGGTGGAGACCTTTTTGGTTGATCTAATTTAGTCATTTTTTAATAATAGCAAAATAAACTTTTTTTTTCCTATGAAGCAGTACATTCAGTTTTGCAGACATGATCATTCTTGTAGGAGCAAATTGGTTCTTTTTTAGTCTTATTCATACAAAGAGCTCCTTATTGAATGAGAAAGAATAGTTTTTTGGACTTAAACAGCATTCTTCACTTGACAGGATTGCAGACCTGTATTTAAACAATAATTACCAAGAAAGTAAAAGAACCCCTTACTCCCAGTCTCAGAACCGTTACACCTATTAAATACTACTTTGTCAGGGTTTCGCTGCAAAAGTTGCTACTGCTCCACCTGCAAATGCTTTGAATTCACGTGTAGCTTAGAATCTGACCATTAGCAGTATTATTTCACTGATATACTTTATAAAAACTATTTCCAAGTATATCTCTTTTTGCTAGGTGTTCCTCCCAGTGAAAATTTATCATTTGATACAAAAGGGAAGCAAAGGCTCAGTAAAAAGAGAGGTGGGGGAAAAAGTCAAGGAAGTGTTACTTTCCTCTTCCTTATCATTTGTTTGCCAAGAGCGCTGCATATGAAATGTATTTGAGTAGAGCTCTAGTTAAAATCAATTTTTTCCTCTGGCCAGCCAGAAGTGAAAAAAGAGGTGTACTCTCTACAGAGCATGCGTTCTTGCTAAGTCATTGAAACTCATGCAGGAATTGCAACTGTTAAGATCAGTATCTTGCAAGGAACACTGAAAAGCAGATGGTGCTTATAAACTGGGAAGTGACAAGGTGTGGAAAAGCATGAGGAACAGGCCCTTTTTTCAGAATTCAAGTGGAAAAGCTTGAATTCTGTTATCCTGTTCAGGTAGCTGTCTTAGGAAATAAGATTTATATTGCCTTTGGGGATTTATTTCCCCAGCACTGTAAACCATCTTGAGGTTTCCAAGACACAATCAATGTGAAATGTAGAAACATGGAATCTGCATCATAGAAGACTTTCACAATGTAAGCATTACTTCAACATTTTTACTTAAAAAGAAAAATTTGAAAGTGAGTCTACAAAAAATGTAGGCATTCATACCAAGGGTTTCTGATGCTGAAGAAGTATGGATACTTAAACTCAGGTCATGCACTTAGAAATCTTGGCAACACAGACCAAAAGCAGGACTGACAAGGTTTCAAAAAAACGTGTGAACTCCATAGGCATAGGAGCTCTGTGAAAGGATAGATTATTTCAGTAATATGAAAAGTTGGAGCCAAACTGATGCTGGTGCTAACAATGGTATCAACATCTATGGCCAAGATCTAATGGCACAAAAAATATGTAGAAATTACTGATTCTTCCACTGGTAACAGTGAATAAGCATGAAAAAAATAAAATAATGTGAGATTAATATGATCCACAGCAATCTCAGGCTTTGCATGTATAAAGCCTGGACTTTGTATCATATTTTAAATTAATATACTGAAGGTATTTAAAGGTGCATATTAAGCATTTGATGTGTATCTGGTTAATGATAAGGACTCTAGATGTTAGAGGTGACAAAGGCATTTATTAATATTAATGAATGTTAAGTATTTTACTAGTTAAATATTACATCATGATATAAGATACTTGTCATGAAGAACAATAGCAATTTAGTATGCCTTCAGAAGATACATTTTGACTATAGTTCTATCAAGTAATCAGTGATACAAGAAAATACTTATATCACAAGATAATGCAAGGCTGTGCAAAGGTTTTAGCAAACTGATTGCTTAAGATTCATCTCTTTCAGCCATAGCACATTTCCATGGCCAGGAGGAGTGAAGGATGGGGAATGAGCTGATGCATTTTCCTTGCATTTTTGTAGTGGTTTCACCCAGAAGCGATAGAGAAGGTTAGAACAAAGTTAGAAATGGCTATATGTAAAACTAAGTCAAAGCCATAGAAATCACAGTGGAATTTTTAAAATTTAAAAAAAACATCTTTTAAGGCTCAGTGCCAGCTAACTATATTACAGTTACCTTATGCATAAATGAACACGCTCATTAGCCTTATGCTTAGAAAAAGACTGCCAACTGTTGTAACCCTGCTTAAATGGACTATCTCTTGACTAATCAGACTTTCAAGACCAGGGCCCATCTTATTACATTATTCCATAGGAAAAATATTTTGCCTTCTTAGAATAAAATCTACCGCTGATTAAAAAGTCTAAAACCTCTCATTCAGGTTGCATTTCCATTGCAGTGCTGTTATTTGTATATGTACAAAATCAACAGAGAAAAATCAGGGCAATTAAATAATGTTAAACCATGAAGTGACTTCTAAACAATTAGATCAATCATATAAAGAACCTTCTGCTGGTTCAAAAGTGAAAGACATTATAATAGGCAGCTGCAAATGTATTTAGACTTTTGGCATATTTTTCTTCCATATGGCTACATGGTGAACTATGCCCAATCCTAATTATTTGAATGGAATTAACACTTCATATTGCAATAAGAGAATACGAAAAAGAGTAAATAGAGTCAGGGACTAAGTTTAATGATTTTGAAGCTAAATCACTTGGTGAAGTCAAATTACTTTTGCCTGAGTTTATCCAAGTGGAACTTGGATGTATTTCCTTCTTAGGAGTATTAATAAGTTAATAATTAAGTCTGTTGCTGGAGCCTTTTAATGAAAGCCTATAGTATCAGGCCTGTCCATATCTTTCCATTGTTTAGAAATAAACTGATGTCCCATTCTGATAAAATGAAAAGTATTTTCCCCTTTCCTATAGGAAAAAACTGTTTCTTAGGAAGTAATAATACATTAAAACATCAATTTACTGTACTGACTTATCACTCCCCTGAAACAACTACTTTAGTTTATTAGCACTCAAAGGCATTGGAATGTTAAAGCAACTAAGGCCTGTGTTTGCTGGGAAGTGATTATGTATGTTTTTCTTAAAATATGTTAAAGCATCCCAACTGAGAAAGTAATTTCATGCTTACTTTTTAGAGAAACCTATTCAAAGAACTCATTAAAACCATTCATTTAAATAATCTGGTATATCTTCATTAAACTGTGTCCTTTGCACAAAACATATGAACTGCTGCCAGGAAGTAAATGAAGGGAACAGATGCTTAATGTAAAAGGTTAGACCGTCATTAAAATTGTTTAAACAAGCAGCATCTTTTTTCCCTTAACACTCTCAGAAACGTTTATATTAATTTAGCAAAGCCATGTAATGCAGAAAAGAACGGAAGCCCCGCGACAACAGTAGGTCAGTTTTGTACCCTGTTAGCACTTGCATCATTTGTATTTTTGTTATGGATGAATGAAAGTGAATAGTGAGGAGTGCATGGGCTGGCCAAACAATTACCCTTGCTGAAAAGCTTGATATTGAAGGGAGTGCTGTATGGTCAGCCTTCTGGATTTTGGCTTCATCTCTTTCTTAGCTCATTCTTTTTGTGACACAATGCATTCCTCCCCTTTGTTTTCATGAACTTTTTTCTAACGGCAAAAGATTCCACAGCAAGGAAAGGTCACATTGTCTATGGGACTTGAATTGTAGATCATGAAGAACAGGTTTTGGTAAAAATTCATTCTTTTTTTTTCCTTAAAGGAAAACTTTTCTTCTGTGCTTTTACTTTCTCAGTAAATATATCGGCTCTTTACAGGTACCTTACAAATTGTCTGAAGAAACAATCCTCCTCCCACTTTGGTTATTCTTATTTAACTCGTCTTTCAACTGGACTGGCTCTTCACAGTTTGGAAGATGTATTAAAGTTTTGCCTTTCTAGAAAATGGACATGTTGACAGAGTTCTCACTGATCTCTACAATGTTTTATGCCAGGGAAAGCAGCTGCTCTGATGGTGGGAATGGAGCTTTCCAAAGCTCCTTTGTTCACAAACAGTCCCACAAACTATTGCGGTAGAGTATGTGTGTGTATATGTATATACACACGTACATATATATATATATATATATATAAAGGTCTTCTATAAAGTACTGCTGTTCCTTCCTGTTTAATCAGTGAATTGGCAGCGATTCACATTCCATTCTGGTGTATCACCTGCAGTTCTTCAGTTCTTCTGAGCTATTTTCTCTGTGTTAGTTACACCGTTATACTTTCATTGTATACATACCCAGAAGTAACTATTTTCTGGAGAGTGCACCTGCCTTCCTCAAGGTGTTACACAAAACTGGATTTGAAATCAGCACAAATGATTCACACTTGTGACAACTCAACATTTCACACCTTCTTCTCCACCACGCCCCCGTTAACTAGTTTCTCTAGTGGCCCGTGCCACTAGTTTCGCTAGTTGCCTAGTTATTAAGTAACTATGCTTAGGCCAAATACTTGAATGTTTTCCAAATAACAAGTTATAATATTTTCCTTTAACAGACCCTCAAGAACTCTTTTGTTCTTCTGCCCTCAATTCAGCTTTACCGTTTTTTGTGCTTTATTTGGAGGTGTGTACAGCAGAGGAAACAATCTGTAATAGGATCTCACCTTAAAAGGGTAGAATCATCCACTTTTCCTCACAGTGAGAGATGTTAGTGTTTGAGCTATGGCAACAAGGAAGCTTGCTAGAAAAAAAGTAGGACAGATCGGTTGGAAAATTGAAACTTGTGTGTCATCAGTTCCTTATGAGAAATTAAATTCGGGTTTAGTGTCATTTACATACAAGGTACCGTTGAGCAGGCTGCATTTTTGTAAGGAACAGGATGGGATGGACTATAGTCATATGCCCTCAACCAAACTTTCCAAAGGAAGTCTCCTTTGTGCTGAGATTTAGTAGATACGTTTTTTGCTTCATAATGTTCTTCTTGCTTACTGCTTATTCAGAATCCACGAAGATTCATCATGTATCACATGCTGCGGATGAGGGTGGCTTATTTTTAGGATCACTTGTCCTCAACAAATTGCAATGATTTCAGGTGTGGGTCTCATTTTTGTCTGATTATTGTCTGGCTCTATTCCCTATGTTCTTTCTGCCCCACTCTTAAAAAGACTTCTTGCCTGGTTTTTTGGCTGTCATATTTTTAATTTAAAGAGGCACTCTTCATCTGTTATGATGAGTTGAGTCTTTTGTGCAGTACAGTTACCTAATAAAAAAACAGATTTTGACAGTGCATCAAATGCTACTTCTAGAATGACTGAGTTTCCTAGGAAGGCAGCCTAAAAATCTGAAAGTTCTTTCTGGAACAGGGAAGCATTTAAATAAAAGAATTTAAAAAACACAAAGCATATTTGCTCTACTAGATTAAGTCCAAACCTTTTTTTTGTGCTGTTGAACACAATCGTACTTCCATCATTACATGGTAACAGATATCCCTAACAAGTTGCGTATATACACAGCAGTTTAACAGGTATTGTAAAAGTCTAGAAAGTGAGAAAAGTGCATAGCCAAAAAGACTTTTTAGTAATACAGGGCTTCTGACAGTTTTTGAGATATTTTCAGGACTTCTATCTGTATCACTGCAGATATGACGTTGTTTTGCCTTTAGTTCTTTCAGTAAAGACCAGTGAAGTTACAGAGAAATATTATTTTATTTTGTGCTAACTGAAGTTCTACAGCTGAGCCTGTAATTTGGAAATGGAGTAAACGGAGGAGAATCTCATTCATTTCAGGAAAACTGAAAGAACTAAAAGCATCAGGTTCGGTTTTTCTTTCAAAGTGCTAATACTGTAATAGAAGGCTATTTGTAGTAGTAGAAGTGTCTATGTATGTTTCTATATGCAACATTGAAAATGGCACCGATGAAAGAACACTAAGGTGTATGGAAAGAAAAACCATGTTGTCTCATTTTGCTCTCCCTCCTTGTTTTTTGGGAGGATTTAGGGGAGTGTGATTTTTTTTTTTTTTTTTTTTTTTTACTTTTCACAGTGCAGTGTAAGCTGCAGTGGTTACAAGAAGAAATTAGATTTTTTAAGAACCTGACTAACTAACTTCATTTTTTTAAGCTGTTAATTTTATTCTGAACAGATAGGAGATTTGATATTTTTAATATTTCTTTAGGGCCTGATTTAGCAGAAATTACCTTCTTGTAAGTTCAGGATTATAGCAGACTGACTAGTCTTTGGCTCAAGTCTCCACAAGGCAGAGAAAAGCACAGAAGCTCTGCCTTCCATATGGGGATGCTATCTCTAATCTGACTGCGTGCTACTAAGCAAGCACACCATGAGAATGGAGAAATGAGGAAAATGACCCTTGGGACTTCTTAGGAAAGGCACACACATACACAAAAAAAAAGTCATTGAAGGGTTCTTCTTTAAAGATATGATTGCTTAGAAATGACCCAGAAATCGGGTGTTGTAGAAATTAACATTTTAAAATCTGCAGAGATCAATAAAGTTAAAACCTTTTAACTTAGAGAGAAGTTGTATGTGATGTCCATTGAGTTTTGTACAGTTCAATCTTGAGGGTGAAGAATTGTGCTTTCAGGGTCATCAAAAAGACTACCTCTTCTCTTTCCAGACACGTCAGTAAATACCTTGCCTTACCCAAGTCTATTTTTGTTGTATGATTTCCAACCTATTAGCAAGCGGCATCAGAGCTTGATAACCTCTGTGGGAAACTGACCATAAAGCACTTGGAAAGGCACAGCTCCCTTCCACGGTCAGTGGCCAGAAAATGATGTTTGGAAAAGTATGTTTCATTTATAACATGTTCTTTAACTTCATCTCCACATTTAGTTTAATTTTAGTTTCCGATATTTTATAGACAATACTTCTTTCCCTACGTAATTTCTTCTTAAGTATTTGTCACTTGTGGCAGAAAGCAACAAACCTTAAAATATTTTCACCGTCATTCTGTCTGCTGGTATTTGGAACAATTTACCAGCCTGTGGTATCTTAATCAATTCTTGAAGCATGAAAGTGATGTGGAAAGATGGGAAGTAAATATGTCCATTTCTAGCATGTCTTGGGAAACAGCACTTGGAGGGAAACATAACATCTGGGTTAAGCTGATTAGGAAGGAAATAAGCTTGTGACATAAAGTCTGAGAAATCCACAGGTGGTGGTATGCAGGGGAGAGCAGATCCATAAATTAAACAGGAGTGAAAGAGACATTACTTGCTGTTGCAGAGTACAATGTGTAATATGTCAAATTAACAATTTCAAGTTAACAATCAAATAAGCACCTGCACCAAAACATACTCACAATTACTATTTCAATAGGCTATTAAATATGTAAAATAAAATCCCCAATATGTCTATTCCTGTTATCTTTCCTCCAACCTGTATAACATTTGTGAGAGCAAACTGTTATCAATTCTGTTATTCTCTGACAGTATCTAGTAGAAAGAGAAATGGACTCACCATGTTTTCTGAAGTTGTTGTCATGAGGTTGAAATAAATGGGTCCAAAACAACCATACTTAGGAGTTCCATGCTACTGTTCTGAATCTTCATGAAAGCAGAAGAACTCCTGGGTTTTCAAAGAGAAGTTCAGCATAGAATACTTTCCGTCTTTATATGTCCAAGGCACAGGTAGTACCAGTATATGGGTAGATGCCAATGTGGGCCATTATAGTACAGAAGGTACAAATGACCTGCTAAATACACTTTACTACCTCAGCTGTCCTAATAGAAGAGATCCTCCAGGGATCCTTTTCACAAAAAAGATCTCTGGTGTGCTTCTGTTTGTGCTCCTTTAGCTCTGTGTCTTTTCCCTTTTGTCAGCTCTTCTTTTTGCTCTGTTGCCTCTTTGAAAAAAAGTTCTGTAAAGATGGGATCCTTTTTTAGATGTTTGCTGCCTAGATTTAAAGTAACATGGCATGTTATCTTAAAGCTGAGCAATCTCTAGGCATTTAGCAAATGGGAAAGAAAAATGAAAAGAAAATACCATTGCCATACTTTAACCCTCTTTCTTTTTTCTCTCTTCCGTGTCACGGTGTGAAGGTATGTTTGTTTCAACTGTAAGACTTGATTAATAAGATTGGAATGGTAGATGTTACTCAGGATTAGGCAGTTCGTGAACTTTGTATACCCAGGAGTGTTCAAGCTATGCATTGTCGTTCTCTGAAGCTGTTTATATGAAGTTCTGTCACAGATAATAAATATCATTGCTGGACTATGGGTATGAAAATGGTCTAGTAATACTAGTTTCGAGAATCTCCCTAGTTATGCCCACTGTCTCAGAGTCTCCATCATTTACCGTAATTTATAGCTCATCGTGAATTCTCTGTAGCTACATCTGTTACATAATACCCTCTTTATACGCTCATTGTTAATCTTCTATTGTAGAATCTGTTTTGTTTTCTCTTACTACTCATTTTTCAATCATCAGCCCAGTATCTGACCAAAGAAAATGCTATTTCTTAAAAATATGGAATGCTGATAATACATAATTTTACTAGCTTTTATAGATAGTAATATTGTGGGGAAAAAAATAATTTAAAAGGACACAATGACTATTAGATAAAAAAGCCTTTGCTTAAGATAATTAGTCGAGCCCATATAAGCATTGTATTAAAAAAAAAAACCAAAAAGCAGTGGGGTAAATCTTAATTTAGCTCACTGAGAAAAAGTTCACAAGGAATTTTAAATTCAGGAGTGCTGTAGACTTCACCAAAAGTTCCCAGCATGTATCTCTCTGGTGATGTGCAGAGCAAACGACTTAGAAGGGTCACTTGATGTGCCCTGTATTATTACTGAATAAATGAAAAATTATGGGCACTTGAACACATATTGCTTACTGTAGTTTTGGAAGCAATATCAAAGAGTACACCATATGTTTAACTTTTTAAAATTAGTATATGTTTAATGGAAATAAACACATTTAAGACTTTAAAATGTGACAACTAGTTGGAGCTCTTACTAAGGGAGAGATTGTCTTAAGTTAACTAAGCTTGTGCATTTTTCTTTTTGCTCTTGACTACAACAGAGGGATCTGCCTCAGTTGCTTGAACAACTGAAGGAAAACGCTTCTTCTGTCCTGCTTCTAAAAGTGGTATCAGTGGACTCTGGGAACTAGCAAGCTCAGTATTACTGGAAAATTATCAAACCTTAGAAGCCAGGCAATATTTTGGAAGGAAACAAAGTGGAGAGTCCAGGGAGAAGATTAGTGTATGAGAGAATACGCAGCTAAAATAGAGTGCCTACTAAGAACTAGAAATATTAGTAATTTTGTAAGTCATTTGCTTGCCCACTCTGCTAGTAGTTTTGTTTCTGCTTTTTTATTTTTGTTTTCTGTTTCACACCACAACTTACTTCTAATAATTTCCAGCTATTTAAAATAATTACAAAAATCACGAAATAATAAATGACTGTGGAAAATGACAACAGAAAGAATGTAAATGTCTGCAGCAATACTAGGCAAAAAATGATCATGTTAGAAAACACCACTTTCAAAATCATTATTTTGTTTTGCTTAAAGGCAGAGACACACACCAAGATATTTTAAGAACGTTAAGAGGTCTAAACTGATATGCCTCTGAATCTAAGTAAATTTCAGCAAGAGAGTGTGCAAAGAAAAGCATATATTGCCAGTGAATTTACAAGAAACAAAAAACCAAAAAACCCAAGCCCACACATGCTCTCATGAAACCCCAAATAAATAACATTTTTTTTCCAGTCCCATACCTGCAATTAACGGTAGCACTGATAAAATAACTGTTCTTAAATTTCCACTGTAAGGGTGAAAACACTGAGAGTTATAAAATTACATCCCTAAATATGCATTGTAAGAGAAAAAAAAGATAATAAAGAACAAAAGTATGAACTCAGAGCTGACATGGGAATTTAGTATCCAGCAGTGTTCCTTTTACAACTGCAATGCAAAGAGGGTACTAAGTTTATTGTGGAAGCTTTATATAAAACTTTATTGTGCTAGAACAGAGTAGGATTATTTACAAAAGTTGGGTTTTTTAAATGTTGTGGTAAAACTTTTTTCCGATTAATTTGGAATTATTATATAAATAGAAAGGACAAGTTATCATGTTTGAAATGTTTGGTATATGTATGTAAATAAAAAAGTGAAAAAAGCAAGAGGAGATAGAAGAGGAAAGCTACTGTGTTTAATTTTTGCTATGTTTCAAATCTTAATTTGTGCCTCCTGTGTGGTGAGATAGCATTTTATGCTGCCACAGGTCATGATTTTGGAAAAACATCTCTGACATTATTCTTGGTTACTAATCACGCTGGTTTAGAAAACAGTTTCCATGACTTGAACCAAACCTGAAAATCGTAGCCTGTTAATGCTGGTTACAAAGCTACGCTGCCTGTACCCTCTCCAGTTTTTTGTTGCTGTTCTTTCTAATACATTTCATATGAAACACAGCTGTCTCAGATCTGGACTTCTTATTCTGTATGTTTGGCTGGTAATGTATTGCCAGTGATTTATATAGACTTCTAGTACCAACTTAGTATGTGATTTTATTTCAATTTACTTTAAAAAGCTGTAGTAAGATTTACTTCCACCAAGTTTTTTATCTTGATTTAGTTTTTTACAGATATTGTAGCTGGCCTACTTCAAATAATGTTACTTAATCACTGTAGTATCACAGGCTTGAAAAAAGCTCATTAAAACATATTTGGTCACTGTCAAATTACTTAACTGTGGCCTCAGTTTCGTTATGTGCTTCTAACACACACAACTATTTTGTCCTCCAAAAATGCCAGTAGAGATGGACCATTGCACAGTATTGGTTTAGGAAAGGAAGTTTCTGTACCTACTGTATGTCCTATAGGTGTCTATTTAATCCATTGTCCAGTTGCTGATTTAGCACAAATATTCATTACGATACTGTGAAAACTGCTATAACATTTCAAATCAACATAATACAATGAGGTGCTGTCATGGTTTAACCCCAGGCAGCAACTAAGCACCATGCAGCCACCCACCCCTCCCCCCTCCCAGTGGGATGGGGAGGAGAATCGGGAAAAAAAAAGTAAAACTCGTGGGTTGAGATAAGAGCAGTTTAATAACTAAAATAAAACAAAATACTAAATAATAAAAATAAAAATATAATAATAATAATAATTGTACTGAAAAGGAATATAACAAAAAAAAGAGAGAAATAAAATCCAAGAAAATACAAGTGATGCACAATGCAATTCTCACCACCCGCTGACCGATGCCCAAGCAGAGATCTGCCCCTCCTGGCCAACTCCCCCCTGTTTATATACTGGGCATGACATTCCATGGTATGGAATAGTTCGGGTCAGCTGTCCTGGCCATGCTCCCTCCCAGCTTCTTGCACACCTGCTTGCTGGCAGAGCATGGGAAACTGAAAAATCCTTAACTTAAGATAAGCGCTACTTAGCAACAACTAAAACATCAGCGTGTTATCAACATTATTCTCACACTAAATCCCAAACACACTGTACCAGCTACTAAGAAGAAAATTAACTCTATCCCAGCCGAAACCAGGACAGCTGCATATAACTGATATTCCTTCCATGGGACAGAGTCTGAACAGCTCAATAATTGAATGTTTGCCAAACGCTGTTAACAATCAAAAGAATTTCCCTTTTTAGCTCAAAGAATTAGGCCATTGCTTTTTAAGTAGTAAGACCAGCGACCTTGTATCAATTTTGCTATGGTGATAAATGGCAAATCAGTGGGCATTTTGGTAATTAAGAGTGAAATCTATAGGCATTTCAAGGCAGAATTTAGCCCCTTAATGCTTTTTCTTAATGTAGAGCGCCATTCTGAGATGGTGTCATGATTTAACACCAGCCAGCAACTAAGCACCACACAGCCGCTCGCTCACTCCTCCCCGGTGGGATGGGGGAGAGAACTGGAAAAGTGAGAAAACTCGTGGGTTGAGATAAAGACAGCTTAATAGGTAAAGCAAAAGCCGCGCTCGCAAGCAAAAAAACCCAAGGAATTCATTCACCACTTCCCATCAGCAGGCAGGTGTTCAGCCATCTCCAGGAAAGCAGGGCTCCATCACGCGTAACGGTTACTTGGGAAGACAAACGCCATCACTCTGAATGTCCCCCCCTTCCTCCTCCTTCCCCCAGCTTTATATACTGAGCATGACATCATATGGTATGGAATATCCCTTTGGTCAGTTGGGGTCAGCTGTCCCGGCTGTGTCCCCTCCCAGCTTCTTGTGCACCCCCAGCCTACTCGCTGGTGGGGTGGGGTGAGAAGCAGAAAAGGCCTTGACTCTGTGTAAGCGCTGCTCAGCAGTAACTGAAACATCCCTGTGTTATCAACACTGTTTTCAGCACAAATCCAAAACATAGCCCCATACTAGCTACTATGAAGAAAATTAACTCTATCACAGCCAAAACCAGCACAGATGGCAATTCTGCAAATAGATCTTCTTTTTCCTCAGGTTGACAATGAGCTCTTTTCAGGGCCTTTGTTCTGTGTATACAGCAGAGTTACTTTATACCCCTCCTCTAAATGAAAATACGGTCTTATTTTAAAACTGTAACAGCTGAAAAGATAAGCATCTCTGGAGCTGGTCTGGGGATAAAAAGAATGAGCAGGCTCCAGGCAGCCACAGGGATTTTTTTAAAGCCTCTTGAGAAATTCTGTCTTAGTGAAGTGGTGCATTGCAGAGAATCAACCGAGAATCGTGGCTTTGTCTCAACAGTTTACTTACTGGCTTCACAGAGTTTATGCAGCAGGTGTTATTAGCACTCCTCTGTAATAGTCACTTTAGAAGGTTTGTCATCAATCTTAATAATGCCATCAGCATTCCAGCAGATGGTAGACATGATTCCATGCACTCCCTGCTTCTAAATTGCACCAGAATGGATTTCCATCATATTTTTAATTACAAATGAGAAATATATCAGAAACAGACTTGTCTCATACTGGCATTTCCAAAGGCTTTTTCCAGGCAGGTCAGCACTATGTTGCTTTATCTTTTATTTTTTTTACATTTTACTGAGATTGAGTGATTCACAGGAGATACTATCAGCTCATTCAGCACTAGAATTAACCTCAAATCATTCCTGTATACTCTCCAGCAAAGCAGTCTCTTGTTTTGAATTGGAATTTGAGATGCCAGCTTTTTATAGGCAATAGTAAATGTTAGGAGCCAGTCCAGCAAAGCGCTTAGACATTAAGTATAACTTGAATTGCTATTGAGAACAATTATTTGAATAGCAACCCTCAAGTATTTAAAGTTACAATCACAATAAAATGCATTGATGGATCAAGATTTTATGTAACCTTTTTTAAAGCAACAGATTTGATTTCTAAACACTTATCCTACGGCTCCACTCGTTTCCTACCTGATCATCCATTTATGCATTTATTATTTTCCTTTCAACTTATGCTTGTACCCTTTCTATTTGGGCCTATTCCTTCTACCCCTCTTTGTCATTTCTTACACATGCATTCTTTTAGTGGAGACCATAAATAAAATGGAAGTTAGGCGGTAGCTAGCTTTCCTTTAGGTAGCACATGTAACAAAAGTAGTTAAGACATGATGGGATGGGGATGACTGCATTGTTTGAATACACTTAAAGATGTCCTTTAAAAAAAGATTAAATACTTTGAACATTAGTAGTAGCTTTTGGCAATCTATTTAGTATACTGACTGCAAATTCCTCTTCCAATCCAAGGTAGTTCAATGTATGCAGAAAAGGTAGTAGTAATTTGGTAAATAGTTTTCCTCTATTTAAAACTTTATGTGTTCTGGCTTACTGACTTTTAGATTAGTGCAGGACTGGATAGCAAGTGGAAAATCCACTATCTAAATGAAGCATAGTCACTCAGTAGGCCACTGAAATTGGAATCTTTATCGTTGGCATTTCTAAATGTAATGACTGCATATTCTTTGAAATTTGGCACTCCAGTGCTTTATTCTTTTCATCATGTCTAGAATATGAGATCAGAACATAAAAATAGCTTCTTGTGTCACCTTTTTCTGAGAAGCCCATTCAAAAATAGAATATAATATCATAGCCAGTACGTAAAACTGAAGTAATTACATGACAGAAAGTTACTTAAATACAGACAGATTTCAACGAATTATGTCCAACAAAAAATGGAATAAATGCTGTTGAACAGGGTGCTCCACACAACATTCTATGCCCCAATTGAATACCTGCTCCCACCAAGAACACACATATAGTTATAAAAGCTTGACATGAATTGAACCCTGCATTAATCAGAAAGAAAAAAAAAAAGTTCTTCTTTTAGTTTTCATTTGGCAACTTTTGCAAGAGTTGCACATACTAGCCTCTAACTAAGCACCTCTTGGCGCTACTGTGGTGCTTTTTCGACAAGTGGCATTTATGTTAATTCTATTCTTATTAAGCAGATGTCTTTGCCATCGGCTGTCATTAGGTTATCTGGGTAGATACCCCAATAAAACGGTATGCAAATTAAATTTATCCCAATTAAAAGGACTTCATGGTAATCGTTACACCTTCCAATAACTTTTTCACAGTAGGAAATATCATATTCTGAGAATAAATCTGAGCTCTAGCACTTCAGCTGGAGGAAGAAAATCATCCTTCAGAAGCCCCACTAAGACAGGGATGCTCTTTGCAAAATGGGGCTAGGGCAGCTGGAGACTGTCATGTGGGGGAGCACTGTGATAGTGAAAGGGAGGAACAGAAGAGAATGTACATGGTCATAGAATTGGTTTGTTTAGAGCAGAAAGTTCTGCACAGTGCTAAGCATGCAGTTCCTCTGCCCCGGACCATCATCGCT
Organism: Gymnogyps californianus; assembly: GCF_018139145.2. Taxonomy (NCBI): domain Eukaryota; kingdom Metazoa; phylum Chordata; class Aves; order Accipitriformes; family Cathartidae; genus Gymnogyps; species Gymnogyps californianus. The sequence continues at coordinate 23,018,620 of NC_059477.1, read as the reverse complement.
GTGTATCAGAACAGCACTGTCCTCACAGAGACCATTAAACAGATCATTCACCTCTATAGGGATTCACCATATCAGGGATTTAAAGAATATGGATTACTGTGGAATATTGTGGTAAAAGCTAAAACTAGCTATGAAAATAAGGACAACTTAATTAGAAACAACTAAAAGAATTAATGTGTTTAAAATTATAGTTCCACTACAGTGTAAGTATATTTTGTGGACAAATACATTAGCAGTCCCCCAAAATGTCTGTGTAATTATAGAGGAAAATATAGTTATTCTTTTTTGGGTACATTATTACAGGCAGCAGTACATAGCAATCAAAAGACAAATTAACAAAGAGATTTGGAACAATAAAGACCAGTCTCAAACTACTTAATATGAAGCTACAGTAAATTGCATTCAGTCGCCTATAACAAAATGCTTCACAGGAATAGGATGACAAATTAATATCATGGCATAAAACTGAAAAGAGTATTCCTAGAATTGGTAATTGACACTGTTTACTGAAATCTCCAAATTAGAAAAATACCGAATAAAAAACCCACTGCAGTCTTGAAAAATGGGAATAATGCTTACTACAAAACAAAACCTGAGATTTAGACAAGTTTGCAGGTGGAAAAATCGAACACTGAAGACAAACGGTAATATTTTATGTCTAAGCAATTTTTATCCAATTTCCAGTATTATTTGACACATACGCTTTTCTGAACACAGAAAATAAGCTGAATGAAAATACCTTCTGCCATAGTGGCCAACATCTCAGAAATCAGTCCATAAAAGAATTTACATGAAAATCTCTTAAGTAGGGCCAATATTCCTGTAATTGATATTAAAAATGGTCAAAAAATATACATTAATTTTTTTAAAAATTCCTATTAAAATAGATGTCTGAAATACTAAATTATATAAATTTTCTAGGTAATGGAATTGCTACTGCAGAAATGAAAATTTGAAAAAACATTACAGAAATACACTACAAGTTAATAAAATTAATAGAGTTAAGAAAAATGCAAATCAAATTTATATTGGTCCCTAGCTTGCAAGAATACGAAACAGTAAATTCTGCAGTTTTTTAGCTGTTACTGGTAACTACAGAAAAATGTAGTAGCAATAAAAAAAACTCCTAAATGAGTTTGTTCTCAAAGATGCCAAGGGTAGTTGAAAACACAGTACATTTTGAGTTTTCTATTTTGTTCTAATACTGCAGAAGTTAGAACATAATTAAAGTGATTCTCTGGTGTTGACTACTGAAAGCACACACAATGCTGTGGCAATATGATCCTGAGGCTGTCCTCATTTATGCCAGGTACTGGCTGGTTGCAGAACTGGAGAAGCAGGAGACAGACATGTTCAGGCTGATCTAACAACATGCACAGCTGCATTTTTTTTATTTCTCCTCTCCCTCCTCCATCCTTCATTTCTCCTCTGCATAGCCATTTCTGCATCACAGATTGTCCGTACTAGATTTCAGACATAATGGTCAGCTCTTCAGCTGTTTTAAACCAAAATATCATAATTAATACTGGGTTGTAATTGTAACTGATAACCAACTCTGACAAAGGGTACAAAATGAATAGCAGTTTGAAGCCATAGCCCTTCCCACATAAACTACCCTATTCATTTCAGCCACCTGCTGTCTCCTGATACCCTTGGCACCTAAGTATCTCATTCCTCTCAGCATACCTACGTCCTGGCCAAGCTCTCTATCCTACCTGTGCTGCAACTGCCCACCTGCACTGTCATGCCTGCATTGTAACCCAGCTTGGTCACAGAGCTTATTTTACTGGCACTGTGCCACCGTGTCATTTCTGAGCGGGATGTACGACCTGAAAGTATCCGACAGACTAGTGAGGAAGGATACAAGGAAGTGTCATGGAGCAGAAAGACAGCTACTTTCTTCACTCCAGAAATCTTTCTCTTGCCATTACCCTCCAAAAATACTTTTCATAATAGCCAAGGAAAATATGCTGCTAACTCTAAAAGCAATTAAAGAATAATTCAAATTAGTTTTAAACCAATTATCTCCTGTAAACCTGATAAATAAAAGGCAACAAACCCCACAATATTGGTTAAGATCCCCTATACCACCTTTAAATCTAGCTACATTTAGGTTTTCCAGTGTGTTCATTGTACCTCCTGGTCTATCTGCTAAAATTATCCACTGTATTCAAGATTACCTTTCAAGTTCAATTCCATATAAGCAGTAGCAGCAGTGCTCTTTGAGGGGACGGGCGAGGTGGGGGGGGAGAGACAGATGCGACAAGATAACTGACGATTGGTGATACCGTAGGCATTTTTTTCTGAAAAAAGGGGGTTACAATACTCATGGTAATAAAACATCTTTAGCCTGTATGGTCTAAACAGTCATTTGTTTCAACGCTGACACATCATGCAAAAATCTTGCAACTAATCTCAAGCAAAAGCTACCATAACTCACAGAAGTAGAGAGATTGTTATAAAATTATGAGTTTCCACAAGACATAACCTATTGTACATGTACTGGAAGGAATATTCTTGCAAAGACTACAGGTCAAGAAATGAAGTACAACACATAATTAAGATAAAAGCTATCAGCAGCTATGAGAAAAGCATAAATTTATTAAAGATAGGTGAAGCACAATTGTCCTTGATTGCTAATGATGCACTAATTTTAAAAGTATATTTTCAATGTTTGCGCACTGTTAGTTTCATAAAATTCAAGGTGAATGTATTAATTGATTATATGTTACTGTGAAAATGGCTTTTACAATTTATATTGTTTTCTTTGTAAGAGTTCATGAGTTTTGAGGATTCATTAAGTTGCATTGCATTAAAAATATTTTCTTTTTTTTATTTATTTTTTTTTTTTACTAGTTACCGGAAAATACTCTCCAATCTAGGATAATCAATTCAGGGGTCAAATTTTGCTGCTTCTTACACATCATGCATATCTAAATCTAAAAGCAGTTAGGAGTTACTTCAGTGAGATCGTATACAAGGGTAGCATTAAATTGGTATACAATAATAAAGCTGTCTGCAAACAATAAAAAGGAAGTAGTGTAATAAAGGCAGTATATTTTGAAAATGTATGCCATTTAAGCAATTAAGGGCTCTGGCAAATAAGTTCTGCAAAATCTTGCTGGACAGATTTATGTAGTCACCAGACCAACCACCTACCCACTCTCTTTTTGGATATCACCACCTATTTTACAGGGACAGCGGAAGTGGACATGCAGTGGACCTTTCATGTTATTCCCTTGCAAAAAAGGTATATTTTTGCTACTCCAGCTGTTTCAGTTATTTACTTAATATAAGAGCTGTAGTTGAGATTTTACAGCCATTGTGTCCAACTCCATACTGAGTAGCGTATTGCATGGAAGGAAGGAAGAAGCACCCCAAAACGCCAGCTTCGACACATTAAAGTCTTGCTTAGCAATAATTTACTCATTTTTGCCTTGAAGGGCTGAGGCCACAATGTGGTGATGAGATACTAATGATATTGTGTAAACTATCTGTCTGGAACATTGACCCACTATTGTGATAAGCTAAATTCAGTTGATAGGTCACAGCAGAATTGAAAATCAAATTTCTGAAATACAAATGCCTATGTACATCTGGTCTCCAAGCCATCATTTTTTGTTTTTACATATTCTTACATATCAATAAATGAAATTAGTAAAATTCCCTTTGTCAACTTTTCTATGTACAAATAGTGTTTAAATGAGCAACTGATGTCTTTTATTGTGACCCTTACCACCACCACCACTCTTCTCTTGTGGAAGAAACCACATGCAAGAAATGGCAAAAGAAAACTTCCAAGCATCACTGTCTGTTGAACAACAAACTGGGCAGCACACATGAATCCGCAACCTGCAGTGCTATAGAAATTTACCCTATGGCATTCTGGAGAACATCTCCCCCAAAATAGCACCCCCTTCTAATCCGCTGCCTCTTCATAGGCTCTCCTCCTCCCAAAACCCACATCTGCTTCCTACTAATAGCTTTTAACACACATCCTCTTGATGTCTTCTAACAGGAAACAGAAAGTGAGAGAAGTTCACTTTCATCAACATTGAAGAGTCAGCCTGGGAGCCATTCTGTCATTTGTCTGAAGGAGTCTAGCGTGAAAAGAGGGAGAGCAATCTTTGAAAAGATGTCATCAGAAAATGGCCACAGCAACAGCTCTGAAGGTTAGCATTACCACATTGATCTGATGTCTCACTTTACTCTAAGGCAGTGGTCTCCAAACGTTTTTGATGGTGCACCCCTATCATTAAAACATTTTTGAGCATGTACTCCCAATGTTTGTATATGTATTTATTTACAAATTGTATACATGTGTTAATCTACTTATACGTTATATACATTAGGCAACATACAAATAGATATTAAAGAAGGACGATGGATGAAAAAAAAAAATCCTTTAAAAAGTGTTTATTTACAAAAAATATTTTCTTCCTGCACCCCAATGGACTGTTTTGCACAGCCCCTGGGGTGCGCACATCCCACTTTGGAGACCACTGCTTGATGGCATCAAAGAGTGTATGTATCTGTGTTTTGGTTTGTTTTAACAGAGCAAGAACATGGATGATACAATTTTCTGACAGAAAATCACTTATTGACTTCTGAGTGTCTAGGACTTGACTTTATGTAAAACAACAGATTACCCAAATAAATAGCATAAAAAGACTTGTCCACTCTGCCAATAAAATTAATAAGCCATCTACATAGTATCAACCAATTACTGACTCCACTCTTTTTTTGATCAGAAAATGGTTAGCCTGCATGTTTAGCAATTCCAGACTCTAGCAGATCAAAGGGAAAAGGAAATTTCAGTGCGCAAGACCGTTTCTGGCTAATGCTGCTAAGTTTATTATGCTCGTTGTTCAAACTAAATACCTGATCTTTTATCAGGTTTAAGTTTCAGCCATTGGTTATCTTTTTTCCCTACCAAATTAAAGAGATCTTTAACACCTGCTCATTTCTTCTTGGAAGGATGATGAACATTATGACCATATCACCCCACAACCTTCTCTTCCATCAACTAGATACAGCTCCAGTTCTCCATGTGGGGGTATTTTTTTGTGGCTCTTCTCTACATCTTCTCAAGTTTTTCAGGTATCTTTTTTATAATATGGTTGTAAGGACCTCTTTTTTCCTTCTCCTTTTAGACTCCCCTTGTTCAAAGCCTTTCTTTCTCCTCTCTAACAAGAGAACGGAATCCTCCATTCCATACCTGCTTTGCCTCTGAGTCTAAATTGGGCACAGTATGTTTCAGAAGCATTTTTTGGTCCACCAGGAATAACAAAGAATATGAACTATGTAAAAATGCACAGTCAACAATTCATGCCTCTTGCAAATGAAGCTTTTTCCAAAAATGTGACAGACCCATAGGGGATAATGTTTTTCTGTGCTCCTGTGAGAGCCATAATACCCCATTTTGCATTCAGACACTCTTATGAGAAGTAAATTCCCTATAGACTCATTTGAGTGTTTGAAAGCACTGGTGAAAACTCTTACACTTCTAATAGCTGAAGTTAGGCACTGAAATCTGCAACTCTGCACTTGAATAAATATTCAGGTCCTGAAAAATACAAGATAATGCTGATGCATAGATTATTTCTCCCATCACCATGAGATTTGAATTTTCTATAACCAATGACAATGTATGTCAACTTGCTTCAATTTTTCAACAAGAATGATACCCTCAAACCACTAAAGTGCTATGGAACTTTTTGCTAAATGTTTCAATTATGCCAAAAGCTTATTTTCCTAGAAGAGGTATTGAGCAACATTACAGCAAGCTCTATGACTGAGTACCAACAACTCCTAGTGTCTCCACTGAAAAACAATGAAGGCAATGCTCATACTGCTGTTCAACCTGTCGTGAAAACCTGGAGAAGCCCATAAGGGCTAGCTAATGTAGTCATATCATTGGAAAAACTGGCAGAAAGCCAGAATTCTCCAGTCCTATTATGCCCAGAAGATTTGTCAAGTTCTGTTTACTTATAGAATTGATGTAACTTATCGTTGATAAAAGAATCAAATTCTCTGAAATAGATACTATTGTATGAGTCCCATATGACAAAGGCAAACAGCTTTTTGTTGGCAAACGTTACCTTGGTAAACATAAGGCTCTTCTTACGAACTGTTTCATTACAAGCACGCATTTATCCCTGAAAGAATCAGAAGATATTACACCTTTAAGTTCTCTTGAATGAGCAAAAGCTTAGAGCAAAATGAATGAGCAAAAGCTTAGATCATATAATCTCTCACACCACCACAAAGAGTTTCACGTGATGTTATAAAACAACTAGTTTCTAAAGAGAGGGCATTTCCTGTTTTAAAGCTAACGAGAGAATAGTTTCTATTACCTTCACTCCCCAGGTGGCTAATAATATGTATCTATTAAAATGTTTTTTTAAAACAGTCCATTAAATTAATTGGCCCCAAATCAGCAAGGAATTAAATCACATGTCTAACTTTAAGTACATGAGTATTCCCATTGCACTTAATGAAACTATTCACATGCTTACAATAAGGTAGAATCCAAGAATCCCTTGTTGAATCAGAACAATACCAAGAAAGTTTTTAAACTCCTATACATTCTTGAGAATTAAAGCAATGGCTTATAAATATCGTGCTGGTAGTAGTCTGTACATAATTCAATCTGCCTTTAAAAATCAACTGACACTGTTTGGCTATGGTGGACTACCCCTCTGTGTTGCCAAAGCATACTTTCAACCTTTCCATTGTTTTGGTTAGATTTGGTTTAATGTACAGACTTCTTACTTGAAGAACAGCAATCTTCTCTCTCTCCTGATTTCTACTTTCTCTGAAAAGCTTTTTTTTTTCCTTCCAGCTGACTTTCACTGATTCTTACTGCTGCTATTATTCTTTCTTGAACTGTGGCAATTATTTTGTCTATGATGATTACATGCAATATGCAAATATACTGCATGGGATAAGTGTAATAAAAAAGAAATTACCCTCATGTAAGTTATGAGTAGAGTCAGGTAAAAATACTAAGAAACTGAGTATGTTTACACTGAGACCACTCTTCCATGCATGTCTGCATCTATGTCTGATTTTTACTGAAGATTAGAGTTGCTTGTTATATTTGCTTGCTATATCTGGACCTTGAACACCTATGCCAGCTAAACAGGCAGAACAGCCAGATGTGCCTTGGAATTCTTCCCTGTTTGGTGGGATGCCCCTTCCCTGGCACTCTGTTCTGTGGCAGGTGAACAAATAGCTTTTTGGAAAGTCTCTTTTGTTGCTGTATTTCATAATGTTAAAGGGAAAGAGTGGGTACTTCAAAAGAAAATGGGGAATTTTTTAATCTGTATCTTCTCTGTTCTCAGCCATGGCCTTAGTAAAACAATACAATAATCAAAAGTGAACCAACTTAGGTAAGAATAAATGTGATTGACTGGGCACATATTTTTGTAATGCATATATGTATAACAATATGTATTACAGTTAGGCTTCCAGAACAAGGAGTTGACTCTGGCAAATGTTATACAGGCCTCAGGCCCTAAAACCAGCCAGCAAGTTCCACCCCATACACGTGGGGATAAATCAAAATCAGTTGTGCCCCTCTACTTGGTCCAGGAAGGGATTCAGTGGAGCTGGTCTCCACTGGGTGGTGTATTTCAGGAGACTGGGAAATTTGTCTTAAAAATCAACAAAAAAAAATTCCTAGGAGAGGTTTTTGAAGATTTTTTTCTTCCTAAAGAGAAGATCAATTCTGTAAATGGTGTTGGTTTGCACTGAATGGTAGAAAAGGTAAGTGCACTCTAGTATGTCCTTGGTGTTTTATACGCACATTATAAGATAGCCAACACTGTACAAAGAGAAGTTACTAATTTCTTAGCAAAATTATGGCAAGTTGATTTGCTTAATTTAATAAGTTTGCAAATCGTCAGCAAGATGAAAAAGCATAAATTAATTGTACACAGTAAACACAAATGTTATTTAAAAAAACCCCCAGCCCTGTGCTGCAACAAAGTGACAAAGCACACTCAGAATGAGGAAGACAGGGTGTCAGCAGTGCCAGAATATTTAAGAATACAAGTAAACTGCCAACGGCTAGCAGAAAGCACACATCTGAAGCTTCCTCTTTGGCTTTCCTTTCCTGCTTGGAAATTAATTTTAAGGTTTTAGTTTGGGTACCTACTGGCTTGAATTAAATACATAGAACAGGAGGACATAACTACACTGTTTCTTCCTGCCCCCTTCTCTCCTTTTTTAAGTCAGTAATTTCCTCAACTTCGAGAAATTCCAAGATACATCATGGTTGGGGGGGCGGGGGGACAGGGTGGTTTTTAGTGGGGTTTTTTGAGATAATTTGGTTCAGCTACAGCCTGTTTCTGTAATTTCAGAAAATACAATTGTTAAAAGAAAAGCAATGCAGGTTGCAACAAATTTATTCTGTCCTACTATGCAAGGACAAGGAGAAATATAGATGAATTTAGGGAAGATCAGGATGCTGTGATATCAGCACCACAAGCACAAGGATTAAAAAGTTAGATTCTGGTGGCTGTACTAAAAATATATCTTCTTGAAGTCTTAAAATTCCCTCCTCTCCCAAAAAGGAAGGGAGTGTCCTGGTTACAGAAATCCAGTGTCATTCAACCCAATTTTCCATGCACTGTAGAAAAACCTTAGCAGGACAAGAGGAACTTCCAGCCTATGGGATTATATGAAATCTCTTCTGCCTCAGCGAGATGCTCACAACATACTTTTTTTCCCCTTTGTCTGAAACAAGAAGGAAAAATATCTACATGCTAAATTTAAGGCACTTTTCCAGGTATATGGAATTCTTCTAATACAGTCATATGAATGTAGAAAGCAGCAACAAAAAACTTCCTAGTGCTAGTAACGCAGTGCTGCTCTTTCAGGAGTACTCTGAACTGTTGTCTCCACATTCACTGTGGCTGAATTGCAGATGCTTATAGATAAGTCTATAACCTTCACACCTTGAAATAAGGTTAAAATGTAGTTAGTAATTTAGATAATTTTCAAGAAGGTATTAGTAGTGCTAAACCGACTAAAACATACTCTAATGCAGTTCAGTAAACAACTGAAATCCACATTCAACTCGGAACGGACTCTCTGTTAAGCAAATTAATACTATAATGTATAAAGCTAATTAGAACATAATGTATCTAATTATAATAGGTTATTTGTAGTACTTACAATGACTTTTTACAGTATAAAATAATGCAAATGTAACACTATAAAGAAAAATATACTATGCTTGCTGTTAAAGTTGCATGGTTTTGTTTTTAAAAAAAAGCTCTTTGTTATTTCCCCAAGGAATTTCCCCCAGTTTCAAAAACTTCATTGAATTAAATTTTTCTGTACTCAGTAAGTTCTAAATTGAAAATAAGATACAGTTGCTAAAAAGTTGATAATACTACTCCTTTCTACTACTGCTTTTCTTTCAAGATTTGGAAAAAAGATACCTGTTTCCTTCTTAGAATATATGATGTCTGTTTGTACTTACAGTGGGTTCTCGCAAACCTGTAAGAGGACCGTCTAAAGAGAGCAGTCCCAGGGCTGATAACACACCACTGGATTTCCAGGAGACTGTCTCCTTGAAAGAAAGAATGGCTATGTACAAGGCTGCTGTGTCTGAGATAGAGAGCAGCAACTCCTTTGCTCATGTAAGATACCAGTGATTCTTTATCTTCTTAGCTCTGTGTTTGCTCTGCATAATGACACGTCCTACACTCTTTATTTATACAAGCTGACTGAGGGACCACTATGGGGATCAAAATTTGAAACCTAAATTACCAAATCTACTTAGCAAATGTATTTCTGCATCAGTCTGTCTCTACTGCATGAGATTTTTCATGCTATATACCTTTGGTCATTTGGACAATTCCCCTTAATTCATTGGAAGGACTGTTCTTTTTATTCCACTGTCGCATGAACTGCATTTATTAGGACCATAGGCTTGAGACAGATTAGCAACACAGTTATTCTTTCAGCTCATAACGACAAAACCCAGCGGTTTCTGCATTACTAAAAATATTACCAAATAATAAGATCATATTCAAAAGCACATTAAGTTTAGAACTCTTGCTGTTCAAACTAAAGAATTCGAAATTGTTGCATTTTAAAATAGCAGCTTTATGAGACCAGGTGTATGAAAAAGTATTGTTTTATAACAAAAGTATTAAAAAATGGGCATTATATGAAAAATATTTAGAAAAAAAACTTTTAAATTTTGTTTTACTCATCTCTCTACATGTCTATCAATAGGGATTAGGTGTTTTCCAGCAAAGTTTAATATTAATACCAAGTAGCACATGAAGTATTTGGCTAACAGAATTTATAATCTATTAAAATAGAGCAAGACCACTTCACCACACGTTAATTATCAGTCAGGAATATCTGAAAATCGGGTCTTCAGATCTCAGCCAGGAAAATCAGGAAAATCCGCCTCAGTTCTGCAGAAATACTAAGCGGTAAAAAATGTATTTTTACCATATCTTAAAATCCTACCTAGAAGTTGTAGCTCAGCCCCCTTGTATCAGGAAATGGAGGCATTATGCTGGCTTGCTACAATGTTAGAATGAAATGATCTTTGTTTACGCTAAACTTTCAGCACATGGGAAGAACACCTTTTTCTAACTGTAAACTAGGCCAGAGTAATTTCTGTAAATCAGAGAACGTACCTGGCAAAAGAAGGACTACAATTCAGCTCTCATGAGCCAGCATCTTTGTCTATACGCAAGAAGAGCTGTAGGATTCCCAGTCTTACCTGCACTTTGATCTTGGGAGAAGTGGTTGGCAGCAGCTGAAGGGACCTTCTAGGTGCTTGGATAGCCCAAAAGCCACATAGTGAAAACAGCCACCAGCCACACTCACCAGAGTCCTGGTGTTTTCCAACCACCAAATTCCTGCCTGCTGACTTCCTTATGCCCTAATTGCCTGTGTGTATTTGGAGCAGATTCCTGCAGTTCACCTGGCTGAGAAGGTTCCAATTCCCTACTCCTGCAATTGGAAACATTGCTGAAGTTAGTACTCTCTCTCAAAAAGAGAACTGCATGAAGCCTGGCCCAACCTAACTACTTCATCTACACTCTGGAATTCCTCGCAATTTCTTGCTGAAATGGATGGTTGCCTGAAAAAGGAACTGTATATCCGGTTCCATTAAAGGGAAATAATATGTGTCCTTAAAGGACCCGTAACTGCACTTACTCCCTCTAAATATCTCCAAATGGCTGGCAAGGTGTGCCTGAAATGTTCATTCACTAAAATAATTACTTTTCACATTCACATATCCATGTACGTATAGAATCGTGCTGCCTTCATCACAGGGAAAAAAAAAAATCTGTTTTTTATGATCTGCTTACTTAGTCATCAGGTGTAAGCACTAAACCTAAGTTTACTTAGTAACCTTCATTACAAGGCTATTTCTAATTATCGGGTGGCTTATTTTCTGCATACTGATTAATAAGCTCAAACGCTGAAAGCTTCGTTCTAGTACCATCTAAGAGGTAACACATAAGGGACAGAATGAGAACAGGGAGCCTGAGAACAGGGAGCCTGAGGGTAACAGCACTCTTGTGACCTTTGGCATTGTTGTTAGTGAAGAAAGATCATCTCACAAAGGCCTGCTTGAAGCTCTCTGCATGTTTTTCAACAATACCTATTGAAAAAATACAGAGCAGGCCAGGTGGCAACTCTGAATGCAACAGAACTCAGAACAGACAAGTAGAAGAGGGAACAGCAGAGAAGGATCATTCTGGGAAGTGATTGCTACTGACAATCAAGTAGATGGGACCTACTCCTTTTGGTGCTAAAGATTCAGGCCAAACATGCACATTTTTCAAATATACATTGGCCTTTAGTTCTCCAATTCACAATGTATGGCTCCTGTGCAGTGGTCTATGAACTTGCCAGAAACAGTATTTATGATTGTCTGAGTCATTCCTGCAAAGACAGAGTATTACATGGCTGAAAATACATGGCTGATCCCTAAAACTACAGAGGAAATCACTGAGTCCTCAGACACTAGTTTAGGCAGAGATGAATATGCAGCTACACCAGCAGGACCTATTTCACACAGGAGCATTTAGCAGCTAGTGTTAAATAAATTCTAGATTGCAAAATTCCAAAAGAACGTCATAATTTGCAGGTCCTAATTTTTGATTGACAAGTAAAAGTCCTAAAATGGGCCAATGAGATGCAACAGTTAATGTTAACAGTACGTATATGTTTTGTATTTTGATGACAGCACTTGAAAAATAACTGTCTTATTACTGCATCTATTCTGAATGCTAATGTTAATTCATGTGTACTGTTAAAATAGGTAGGGTTTACAGATTATGTTAGTGGAAGTTGGCTATAAGAGGCTACAGACATAACCAAGTGTTTCCAAATTTTCCATTTGAAATTTATAAGCATTATAGCATACTGTTATTAACTACTTTTAAAAAAATCAACTCGCAGAAGTATGTTCTTAGTGCAAATGGAAAACAACTGGCCTTATTTTATCACTCTAGACTTTGGAGAAAACCAAGTTCTGTACTGTGCCTGGTGGCCTGGCAGCAGTGAGGAAACAATTTGAGAAAGTGCCGATGACCTCTTCACAAAAGACCTTTGCTCAGTACCAGCACCAGCACAAATCTGTACAGGTAACAGCAGCATTTTTAATACTAACAAATGAGGTATGCCCTGCTAGATAGCTTGAGCAAAAAATATGATCGTTTGCTTTACTGAAGGGTTTTCATTATGACTAAGACAACATTTCCCTAATGTTCATACCCACAGAACTTTGAGATATACTACAGGAATCATGTATTTTTTTATGCAGATGAACACCCAATACAGGCAATACTAGACTTAGAGCTAATAGATGAGTAAAGCAGATTACTACCATAGCACTATTTTATTCTGAACCTTGTCTATAAGACTGTAATTCATTATCAAGTATCATGGTGATATTTTGCATTTATTGCACTTGACGTGATGTTAAGCCATTCTCTTTCAAAAGGAGTTTCCTGCTTCCATTGAATCGAATCTAATAAACTCCCCTAAACAGATCAAAAATTGCACAGAAGAACCCAGATGCTACATAAAAGTAGAACAAAGCAGCAGCTAAGTGTTATTTTAGATAAAAGGTCTTTACATTTTATTACTTCATTAGCATATACCACAAAAAATTGTTGTAGGAGATAATGATTTTGGACTATGTGAAATCCTCTATAATAAAACACATTGCACAATCTGTCCTGTGTGCTCTGAAAAACAGTAATGGCACAGTAAATTCCTTTACCATCCTGCACTTCTTGGAGAGATTTTTAAGCAATATCGCTCTCCAACTTTGTAGAAGAGGACACATCAACATTCTGCCATAGGTTCATTTTCACGTTAAATAAGTATTATCATATCTACCAGTCATCTCTCATTTCTTACACATTAATACCAGTATCAGCAATTCGCACAGACAACAAGCAAAACTCCAGTTTGTAGGGGAGAAGACACAGCTTGCTGCAGATATATTAAAGCATTTTTAACTAAGCAGAAAAATCCCATAGTTGGACCTAATCATACTGGAGCATAATCCTTGGTAATAGGAAGTGTTATGCACATACTCTTCTGATGACATGGTCCAACCTAGGTGCCATTTATCTGGATGAAGAAATACAGAACTGTGTACAGAAATTATGTGACTTTTTCTCTTACTCAGAACCAAATAATTTCATTTGTGTGATGTGAAGATGCATTTTCCCTGGCCTAACAGTGATGTCTAGTTCTCCACAAAGCCACTATGATGGTTCCATTTCTTCAACAAAGATGTGACCTCTAAGCATACTTATCCATGTATTTGTCCTCTGTGGCTAGTTGAGGAGGCTCTCTCAAATCATCAGCAGAAATACTCACGTTCTCAGAAAATAAAATCACGCAAACTATATGGAACAATCTTTAAATTTAGGTTAAATAACTTACTGCAAGACCATAAAATCCCATTTCTATCTAACATAACTGCACTCTCATGGAAAATGGGATTATACACTTAGGTAGTTGAAAGATTATTCAAGGTCACTGAATCAATCTCGGGGCAAAACAGAGAAATCATGTAGTTTGAAGACAGATCTCCAGGTCTGGATAAATTCAAACTATTAATCCAAGCTAAAATAAGGAAGCAATTCATTTTTTAAACAGTAATCTAAATAGCTGAACATTTTACTACATATTCAATTATTGCATAAGGAGTGCATGGCTTTTCATTCAAAATATTGACATCAAATATGCAATAACTATTTATCTTTCTGTTTTTCACAGGCAGCAGCCACCACTCACAGCTCTCTTCATTGTAAGGGAAATTGGTTCCTTGTGAAAGGTGCCGTATTACCAGTAGGATGCACTAAACTCTTGTCCAGAATGGTTAGCAGCGATGAAAACTGATCACAGAACTGCCATGTGCTCACAAACTCAACCAGAGTTTGTTTAGAGACCTGGTCTTTAATTTGACCACTGGCATCATGAGCACCTTTTATCCTCAGCCACCAAGCTGAGAAGAGGTCATGAGCTTCAGTGTTATTCTGCAAATGCCAGCCTGGAGTAGTTTGCTACACCAGCTCAGCCAGCTAGCTGCTCAAAGTCTCACTATCCAGTGTCAGAAACAAGCCATTTCTGGCAAGTGAGCTGAATCTCCCACATAGGAAGGATGAGTGGAATATATTGAAAGTATCTGATATTCACTCAACCATATAGTATCGTGTGTTAGAAATGACATAGGTATAGCTACACCTCCTTCATTGAGGGTCATTCCAGACAAATTTTCTAAGATTGCTAGTGTAACAATTGCCAATTTTCTAGCGATTGCAGAGGATAAGATTGAATAACAGGACAATGTTAGTGAATGGTGAAAACCTTACCTGTTTATGAAAATCTTCCATATAGTGCCCAAAACACCCTAAGTATATACATACAACTAAGCAAGGCTGACAATTCATAGAGATGAGGTGCAGATAAGTGAAGTTCTAATAAGAAATTTCTGCAAGACTCTCACAGTGCAGATGATACCATCATAAGAACATAAATAGCTAAAACCGCATAGCTTTGAGGAAGAAATGAAGATCCACACCAAGTAAATCATCAGTCAGTTATTCTATTGTTACTGGTTTTGTAACTGAAGCTTTAGGCTCACAATTTACTTCCACTACTGCCTAACGGAAACTGCAAGTTTGTACATACTGATCATTTAGAACAGTAAATTCTAAATCTGCCAATACATAAACGATATTATATTAGCCAACTTCCCACAGAGCTTATATGATGACCATAATGTACAGTTCAAACTAAAAGCAATATGTTTCAAATGTGAGCGAGTAAAAGGCTTTCTTGTGCTTGGACAAGCTTTTAGGACATTTGATCCCCTTGAACAATACATACATACATACATATACAGAATTGTATACATGTTTTATGTACATATGCATATAACATAGCATACGTATTCTGAGCTTCAAAGCGATTTTATTTTTGAAAGGGAAAGTATGTCTGTTGTCAGAAGGAAACTGCAAAAATGTCAACACAAAAAAGCAAACCTTGGTCTAAAATACACAGAACAGTTACTGAAAATTCAAATCTTGGCACATTTTGCAATAAGAATACTATCTAAATTATTGCAGCGCAGAGGCACTAAAACTGATGTATGGGCCACTAACATATAAAACGCCTGTAGCAATTACAGTTCTCTTCAGTAACAGAATCTGAATGCCTACATAAAAATGCACTCCTCTAACAAAACGTATACAGACTTATTGTCAAATTTACATCTTTATTTTTTAAATAGTATTGTTTTAGGCTAGAATAACATATTATCCAGAGACACAACAGGACATGATAGCCCTCTGTATTAAGTACCATATAGATATGCATGGGAAGGCCAGAAGCCCCCATGCATTGAGGGAGGGTGACTTGAAACGAATGGAAGAGAACGGAGGGCGATGAAAGTCTGAAATAAAAATAAAATCACTGTAAGAAACCATTCGTGAGCTAGCAGCATGCCAACAATCATCCAGCTGACAGTGTTTTCTGAAGCCCACTTATGATATGGCATGGAATAAACAAAAAGTAATTGAAAGGTGATTCTTGGGCCACGGGAAAAACAACCATAATAGTTGTCTTTTCACTCCTGCCACCAAAAATGACTCTGAGTCCTCTGTCTGTCCTCCTCCCCTGCACAGCTGGAGGGGAGCTGTTTCCTGCTGACACCGTGATGCGGGATCTGGTTAATTAAATAACCTTGCTTGATTTAATAACGCACAGTACGGCAGGAATTGTATATTCCACAGAAACAAATAAAGGGATCAAGTTTCCACAAGCATAACTCTTAACTAGTATTAAATCTAGATCATGACCTTCAGCCACAGTCCTGCATTGGAGGCATGACTTATCCTGCTTAATAAGACAAGAGCAACCTTGTCTCATGCAGACCATCAAACAATTCTACAGAGTATTCTCCAAAATCTATGGGGTCTACAAAACATGCCACAAACTCTAACGGGGTAGACTAAATTAATCTTACCTACAGGATATCCTATCCTATATCCAACAGTTGGCCATTACAGAGGAGGGATGAAACCACAGGTCTTCCTGCTCTCCACTTGTTTGGAATAATAAACAAGCAGCATTTTACCCTCTGTCACTGGAATTTCAATTAGCCATCTTGACAGACACACAAAATATGAGAACGTCCAAGTCCCTCTTCCTCCCTGCATGCCCAGAGCAAGGCCGTGTAATTATATTGTCAAAATCTGGCCCATAATGTTTAGGCTGCAGTTTAGACAGCCATAGCTGTCGCATTAAACGATTATAATCTTTTGCAATATGGCAACTACTTCATAAGCAGTACCAAAGTTACAGCAATAAAGCAGTAGTGACATTCAGATTAGATTTGCTTCCTGACTACATTAAGCCTAATTATATTCCTTTTTAATACCCCACACCATTCAAAGGACACATAATGACTATCATGAACATATTTTGTGTCTCATGGATGAGCTTTTCCAGTAATGAGAGCTTGACTTACATATCTAAAACATGCACATTAGAACAGAAAAGCATATCTTAAATGAAAAAAGCATATATATGCATAAATATATTGAAAAGCATATCCATATAAAATGAAAAGGCATATTACACATACACCTACACATAGTCATTAAACAGAGAATAGATGGAAAATTTGCACTTCATTTTCTTTGAGCTGCCTCTTTTCAACTTGGTATGGGGTTAGCTCTATGTCTCCTCATGTTGTGCGGCTCCCTCACAACTGTTACACACGCAAAACTTGCGCGTGTAAACCATGCTCTGACTTGCTCTCCTCAAGCCTCACCTCACTTTGACAGTTCAAACTTTGCAGTAGATAGGATTAATTTTGATACTGGTAACACACTAAATCATTTACTGGGCCAGTAATCAGAAAATTTATTCTACCTTTTGTTCGTATGATTTTAATTCATCTTATAGTTGAAGCAGATGATTTGGCAGCACAGAGGTGGAAGAGAATTCCTAAAGCCCACAAAGGGGATGCACATTGTTTCTCTGCCATAGAACCTAAGAGCCCTTGCTGCCTACTGTATGGCAGAAATTATGGGCCAAGCAGTGGATGCTCCCCTATATTGATTCAGCAGAAATGTTAGTGGAGATGCAAGCAGTGTAAGCATTCCTTAGTTTGAAGGTGGAATAAATCCCATAAATATATGCTTTGTCATGGGATGACTCAGGGAGAGAGCTAATTTCTTGCCCCACAATTAGCTGGATTTCAAGGAGGTGCCAGGATTTGAGATGCAGGAAGCTTACAGCTCTCTGTTGCACTAGATGTATAGCAGCAATCTCAGAAACACAGCGCTGCCTCCATTCACATTCACATTACACTGAACACTTGGAAAGCTCTTGCTGGAGGGACCAGAAGCTCCTTTCATTTGAAAGCTTCTTATCAGTAGAAACTAGTAGGCAAGCTTTCTTCTCACAAAGGAAGAAGAAAATTTAATTTGACATGAGTGAAATTATTTGTTAGATGTCTCTGTGTGCATGCTAGTGTGCAAGATAGAGGAAGCACAGAACTGCTATCTTAAAATATCAGTCCTTAGGATTTATTTCTTCTAATCACTAAATCTCAAAGTACTCCATGGACACAGGTAATGTGATGTAACACAGGTTCTGTGAAAGGCTTTAAATAAGAAAACAAATCACTGCCAGAATCTGGAGTTGAACTAAACATAGATAACCTCAGAAATTAGTTTACACAGACATCTAGGACAGTGCTTTGAACTCTCAACCATATGCTCTGTTTATGACACTGCAGTTGTCAGACTTGTAGATACAATGCTAGCCTGTATATTTTATAGGATCTTCTGGTTAGCCTATGGGTCATATTTTTCACAACTGCAATTCAGCATGATTTTTGCATTGGAAGAGCTGTATAAAGCATGTGCAGGAAGTCAGCATCTCTTATACAGACATATTATTACACTTCCTTTCACAAAGTTGCATTAGCGTCATGCCCACTGATAGGTAACAAGTTGATGGCATAGCACATAAAGCCCGAACCAGTCTTCCTAGTCACCTTCATCCCCCTCCAGTCTAATTACACATTGTATGTATTCATGCAGCTTTCCGTATCTGCTGGTCAAAGTCTGGCTGCAGTAACAGAAATGACTTGACATCTTCTGTGTTATAAAAAAGCCTGTTCCAATTTTTATGACAACAAATATCAATCATAATAACAGCAGTACTCTGCTGTAAAGTGATTGTTCTAGTTACACCACTTACATTAGAATTTATTTGTGAAAGCCCATCATAGGCAAAAAAAAAAAAAAGAAAAATCCAATTTACTATTAGGCGTTAATATGCGATTATTTTTATTTGTCTTTAGGAAATGTCAAGTAGCAGTCAGCACATAGTATCAAGCAGCACCAGGGAAGCTAAGTGCAATGAAATGACCTCCAAAGAAAGTCAAATGGAAGCCTCTCAAACACAAGAGGTAACTGTATCAATTAATAATCATGTCATTGGACAATTACACTGATGCTGATACATATCTGCTTTGCTTCTTCCTCCTTTACCACTTGGTACAGCAAGATCTGGATGTTCTGCTGATAGCCTCCCTCCTTAGGCAGTGCATAATAATTTTTTAAAAAGTGTTTTATTAAGTGTTTTTAATTTATTATTGTTTTAACATGGTAATTAATTAGGTTTCCATTCATATTTTTCTTTGATGTAACATTGTAAATACAGTTGCAGAAGTATGGAAAATTCTTACATATTGCACTAAATCCTGTAGTAAAGTGAAGGTTTTGTGCACAGGTTTCTCATCGCGAGCAAGTTACTCATGAGATAAAAATGGCTTCTACATTCACTCAGCACACTGATGAAACAGGTAAGAAGCAGCGTGAGAATAAAGGCTCACAAACGAGCAATGGCAAATGTTTTTACTCACACAAATGTACCGCTCTTAGCATACAAACATGAAAATGCACATTGCTCTGAATTCTCAGCAAAGCACATTCATTGACTTCACTGGGACTTAAGAAACGAGTTTAGAATTCAGTATGGAGAGATGGCTTTTGCATAAGGAGGTGGTTTTAAGTATGTGCTCAGTTGCTTGAAAGAACTGAGGACTTGAAGAATTGTCTGAAAACACAGGCAAACACTAGTGCATGTATATACAAAATTGTGGCTGAGAAAGGTTCAACTTATAGCTGAACTGAATAGCCCTGCACAATATGACCACAGTGTTAAGACACAGCTGCTGCTGCAGTTTAGTCCTGGTATTAGAATTCATGCATTATATTCTCCCACAGACCTCAGTCAACCTTCAGCCCTGCCACACCACTCAGGTATGGCAAAACAGTAGGTGATAACATGTCCCTCAGCAACTATTCTGTCTTCTCTCTATGGATTTCTGTTCATGATCAAGTGACTGTCTAGACTTCTGCAAGACTAAGTACAATTTTTCTAATGTAATAATGTTTTACAATTCACTGATGAAGTCAATTTCATAAAATGCAAGGTGGAGGAAAAACGATCTTTCTTACTCTTCTTCCCATTGCAGTAATCAATGAAGCTCAGAATGAAGAGCTCCCAAAGACTGTAACACAGATTTTAAAACAGCAGATGGAAAGGACCGCTCAGGAAAAGGCTGTTCACTCTGACAGAGAGACTGCAACACCTGCCAAAGAAGTAAAGGTCTGTGCCTTTAATAAGAGGGATCTTTCTTTATGCAAATTAGAAGTGGTGAAGTTAAGACGTTGGTCCATCATGCAGTCTGAATTTCTGTTTCGACTAATTGTGATTAAAAATGTAACCTGTGAAAGTGGTGGGAATATATGGACTTTAGGAATTAAGCGCACATAACATAATATGAAGTATGTTAGAAAGCTCAACAAGTACTTACAGTATGTGACAAACACAATTAAAAGTAGACCTTTATAAAAACTTCTGCATTCCTGTCCTCCTCTGCTGAACAGTCTCCTCTTTCCTTGTTTTGAATCTGTAAATATGTATAATTTCTGTCACCACAGATTCTCAGAAGCATAGAAAATGTCACTTTCAGAAGAAATGAAAATGAGCATAAGCCACTGCATAACTTTACATTATGCTTACAATGCAAAGTCTGCATTTGTTGCAGCAAAAACTCCAAGACTGCTCAATCATCATTTTGCATTTTGTATGAATTCCACATTTCTTTTCACATATATTCTATGGTGCAAATAGCACAGCTTTTAGTTCAAAAGATTGGTTTTATGCATTCTGAGCAACAGCTGATGGATTGTGTCTTTCCAGATCTTATTATAATCCTATTGCTTGGATCCTTGCAGAACTAGCTTTCGTGAAGAATAGAAAAATTGTTTTATACATTACTATACTTTAAAAAAAAAAACCAACCACTTTTGTTCCCTAAAGATGGAAAATATGTACCAGGAAATTACATTGCCTTCAACAGTTAGTTCATCTTCTACTGCTACTACTTCAGCAAGCAAAATACAGGAAACTTCCACACCAAGGAAAAAACAGGACAGAACTGCTACTTCTGCAATTATATGCTCCAGATCCCATGAATATGGAAGCACAGAAAAGTTTTCCACTACTTATGCAAAAGCCCCATTTGAAATGACAGCAACTTCCCAGTCCACTGAATTGTCCAGCTCTCCAACAAAGCCTACTGTCTCCACAGATCTGTACCCAAAGCAAAGCAATTTATGTGAACTAAGATGTTTATGCAAACGTTTCCACCCACAATTAAGAAAACGCTTAGAGAAACATTACCTGAATTAGACTTCTAATATTTTATCTGGTGAAATCTGAAACACAGAATATGGTGTCAGATGTGCAGCAGGCTAGATATGGCTTTGCCTTCATCATTCAGATGTTCACAAGACCAGAGAAACAATGCTTAGAGTGGCATGAAATCTGGAGAGGAGAGGTCCTCTCTATAAGATGGGTCTTTGAGAACCAGCCTTTCATTCCAATTAAAAATGACCCTCCAGACCCAGACAAAGCTAGAAGCATTGCAGACCAGGAAATCATTGCAGGTGGAAATGTTAAAGACATAGCCTGGATGTTTCAGACCCAGCCTCTTGATGCACTGTGTGCACATGCTCCAGGCTGTACAGGAACTATAGACAAGGCTCTTGCATTAGTTAGAGGAGGTGTTCGCACAGTCACATGGATGTTTGAAATGCAGCCACTGGACTTTACGAGTAAAAATTATCACAATGAGGAACAAACATCAGATGAAACTTGCATCTGAGAAGTTTCAAGTGGTGCTGTAAAGACAATGAGGCACATGCTGGAAGCACAGAACCTGGATAAACTTGGGCAGCTCAACCCAGTGGATGTCCTTAACTTGTTGCAGCTGAGGTCTGAGCTGAAAGAGCTTAAAGGAAGTATAAAGAGAAGCATAAAATATTTTGAACTTCAGCCATTGTCTGTTACCAGAAACAACTTTGGTCAAAGACTGGAGAATGAAGCTGTCCATAGAGAAGACACTGAAAATATGCATGTCAGAATAGCACACTGGACATTTGAAACGCAGTCTTTACCTGTGACCAGCAAAGACCTGGTGGAAATTAAAGTGGTACGTGGAATCTCAGTGGAGGAAAACATAAGCGGTGCTGTGCGCAAGGCAAAGCAGTTAGTTGAAACACAGCCTTGGCACACAGAGGATTCAGAGGAATTAAGTCCAGCTGAAAGATCGTCACAAAAATCAAACAAGCAAGATCAAGGTCCCACACAAGATGCAGCAGCCCCTGTAACACCACAGCAAAGCGCACTTTCTGATTCCGAATTTGACAGCAATGACACGCAAGTAATACAAAAATACGATGCAGAAATTCAAACAGATCTCCATGAAGACCAGAAGGCTGAGAAGCTGAAGACACGGAAACTGTTGTGAAAACCTCTAGCTACTATCTCTTCCACCATTATGAGGATTAATGCTATGAGAGCTATCCTGAAGAATTATATAGAGCAAAATAAAAAGATAGTAAAAATAGATATTAAAATGAAAATAGCATAACTGTTGTATTTGACAAATATTAACATGCTAGAAAAAATGCACCTGACTTCTCATGCTTAAAATTAATGCAACATCCTCTTAACTGAGGTAAAATGTTGCTTGTATAAAATAGCTCTAGAGATAAAATAATGGGCATGTTTTGTGCACATCTGTTTTTAGTTTATTAAAGCACAAGATGTGACTTAAGACAAAGTGAAATATGTTTCAGTGGGTTTCCTGTTTGAGTAAAATTACTGAAACAGTTTACAAATTAACATGCAATTTTAAAATTTTTTCTGCTATTTCCTGCTGGGTGATTTTATCAGTTGATACAGCCCTAGTCTGAATTAAGGCAGCAAACCCATTTACCTGATGTCAGAGTCCAGATTGCACATCACTACGGAGTGGAGCCACTCAGTGTCCCTCAAAAAGCTGAGCCTGTTACTTGTTTCATATTGAAGTAAACTTTTTAAATATATGAAGGGAATATATATATGAATATTTATATATGAAGTAAACATTGAAAATAAAACATGCCTTCTTTCTCATGGTGCACATGTTACTTAAAAATTACATTAAAATAGTATTTAGATTGCAAAGTTATGCATTTGAAACTCAGAAAATATTACATATGCTATTGCATGATGAACATCAATGTTCTCCTTTTGTGCATCTATTTTGGGCACTGAATATGGATGGGATCCTGTAGGAAAACCAGATGTTACCACAGCTTTAGCCATTTGAAATACATGAACAGAATTCTGATGCTAGAACAGCAATGAAAATGGCAGAACAAAGCTAAATGCTCCTGTACCTGCATAACTCCTAAACAGAAAGCTCTGCTTTGGGTTTCCCTTTCTGTGCACTAGGAAGAGAAGGGTGCTACCTCTGTTCATGCTAGGAGCAGAATTAAACATGAGTAGCTTGTGATCCTGTAAAATGAGGCACAGTCTGGCGGTAGTCCAACAAAATATTTAATGTGGTGGGTTGGCCCTGGCTGGCAGCTAAGTCCACACCCAGTCGCTCGCTCGCTTGCTCACTCCCCCACAGTGGGATGGGAGAAAGAATCAGAAGAGCAAAAAGGAAGAAAACCTGTGGGTGGAGGTAGAGACAGTTTGGTGAAGCAAAGCTGAGGCGCAAGCAAAGCAAAATAAGGAATTGATTCACTACTTCTCATCAGCAGGCAGGTGTTTAGCCACTTCCTGGAAAGCAAGGCCTCAACATGCACAACAGTTACTTGGGAAGACAAACACCATAGCTCTGAATGGCCCCTCTTCCTCCTCCTTTCCCTCAGCTTTTATTGCTGAGGACGATGTCATATGGTATGGAATATCCCTCTGGTCAGTTGGGGTCAGCTGTCTTGGTTGTGTCCTCTCTCAACTTTTTGCACATGCCCAGCCTACTCGCTTGGGGTGGGGAGGGGGGTCAGAGTGGGAGGAAGAAAAGGCCTTGACACTGTGCAAGCACTGTTCAGCAACAGCTACAACATTGGTGTGTTATCAACACTTCATCCACAAATCCAAAACATAGCACCATATGAGCTGCTATTAAGAAAATTAACTGGATCCTAGATAGACTCAGTATACTTAAGCATGTTAAAAGTGAGTAGAACTACCCAGTACCAGTAGAATACTGAATTCTCTATATGGTCAAGCGTCTGGATTTCGTTTTGGATCTCTTCTATCTGGTAAATATCGATGATCTCAAATAGTAGACCAGCCTTTCCCCCACTGATTTTGTAGGACTGTTCACGCATGGTCGGTTGACCTGCCAGACCCCCACCCAGCCACTCTCTCATTCCCCCTCCTCAACAAGACAGGGAGAGAAAATAGGATGAAAAAGCTCATGGGATAAAGACAAGACAGGTAGATCACTTAACAACTACTTTCACAGGCAAAATAGACTTGACTTGGGGAAAATAATTTATTGCCAATTGAAATAGATTTAGATGGTGAGAAACAAAGACAAACACTACAAGACCTCCCCTCCTGCCCCTTTTTTCCCAGGCTCAACTTTACTCCTTCACTCCTGACTCTTCTACCTCCTCCACCCACACCCAGCAGCACAGAGTGGATGGGGAACGTGGGGCTGGGGTCAGTCCATACCAGTTCCTCTCTGCTGCTCCTTCCTCCTCACACTTTTCCCCTGCTCCAGCGTGGGCTCTCCACAGGCCGTAGTTCCTTCTGGGAATACCCACCTGCTCCAGTGTGGTGTCCTCCACAGGCTGCAGTGTGGATATCTGCTCCGGCGTGGTCCTCTCCACAGGCTGCAGGGAAATACCTGCTCCCCTGGTCTCCTCGACAGGCTGCAGGGGAATCTGCTGTGGCACCTCCTCCCCTCCTTCTGCTCTGACCTTGGTGTTCGCAGGGTTGTTTCTCACACTTTTTTCCCTCAGTCCTCGCTACATGTGCAGCATTTTGCCCCTTCTTGAATACGTTTTCCCAGAGGCACCACCAGTGTGGCTGATGGGTTCAGCTGTCTGCTGAAGCCAGCTAGAACTGGTTGCATCCAGCACAGGGCAGCCCCGGCCTCTCCTCACAGAGGCTGCCCCTGCAGCCCCCCAGCTACCAAAACCTTGCCACTGACACCCAATACATGATTAATTTTCATGAAGATGAATATTGGCTCCACTATTCCGTCCTGGAAGTTGCTTTGGGATGAACTTCCCTTAAATTCCCTCTTTGTTTTTCTCTTGACTGTTGCCTTCTGAGGCACAACGCTATCAACTATCCAACTAAATGAAGTATAACCATCCAGCGAGACAGTTTTCCAGAAAACATGTCACCTTTTTTTCCCCTCCCAATAACCTCATCCCTTTCTGTATCACAGAGCTTGTGCCTTTCCTCTCCTCCCTCTTTACATTCAGAATACTTGCGTACCTAAGAATATTAAGCTGATTCCTTATGTTTGGCTCACAGCGCCAACCACAAGCAGTCTGTGCCTAGTGAGGCAGGAGGCATGTCTTGAACACTGCACTCCACACCCCCCCGGCCTGTCTTTGTCAGCCCGTTTGGAGACTAAGTTGAGGCTACATTTGAAGCTTTCTATTTCATAACCAACAATTCTTTGGGGAATTTTTTGTTTGTTTGTTTTTACTGGTGGTTTATTCTTTTTGCAAGTTCTACATTATCCTGCAGATATTTAATTTTCAGTCTTTTTCACAGCTCTTATTATGGGCACTAGAGATATGTGGCAACTAAAGCTGTAGTTATAAAATCTACATCACTTTCTGTCTTGATATGTGAATTGCTATAAAATCAGTACCAGCAGGCAAACCAAAACCAGACAGAATGCTGAAAGGGGCCAAATTTTCTGCTGATGTCAAAGGGCATTACTGTTGTCAATGGAGATATATTTATACAAGCAATTATTTGGTCCACCCTATTTGTATTTGTCAGCTAGCACGGTTTTCATAGCAATTCAGAAATCAAGACAGAAAAGCAGCATGCATTTTTCCAAGCCAAACAGATTGTCCATTATTTCCTTCTGCCTGTTACTGGTATGAAATGAACCTTCTATTCATGCTTTGTACTTTACAGAGAACTAGTTTCCTTTATAATTAATTATACTACATAAAAGAAAGGATTTTATATAGTTAGCTAATATAATTGTAGCTAACTCAGTCTTAAAAATTAACTGAAGAATGTATCAGGTCTGAAAATGAAAACCGTAAAAATCACAAATAATTATGTCCATAGCATATCTGGACCATATGAGTGTACAGTCTGCAGGTTACTACAGAAGTGGAGCTCCCTGATGTGCTTTTGGCATGATTAAGCAAAACTTCCTCATCAGAATTTCAAACATCTGCCCCATTTATTGATCTCTAAATCACATTGTAGATTCAAAGATTATACATACATTATACTCAATTCCACTTACACTAGTAAACCTTTTATTATCCTATCTCATTTCACAAAATAAATAGTTATTACAAATAAATGGGAAATATTGTACCTGGTGTAGTGAAGTGAATAGCCCTTTCAAATGTACGGATTTCTGAAAAGGGAAAGGTGAGTAGTTTTTCACTTTCGAATTATTACTGTTTGTTGAACAAAAATGAAGCCCTAAAATTGACAGCTGAGATACCAGTTAATGGATAAAGAAAACTACAGTTTTAACAAAACATATGGACTGATACACTTAAAAATAAATCATAGTATGTGGGTTAAACTAACTCATAACTTTTTAATATGTGGTTCTAGAAACTGCAGATTCAGGAAAATGAAATGTGCAGACTCTGTCAACAGAGAGTCTACCCAATGGAATGCCTAGTTGCCGACAAGCAGAATTTTCATAAATCATGTTTCCGATGTCACCACTGTGGCAGTCAATTAAGGTAAGAAGTAACTGCATGTTCACTCATAGAACTCTGCATTTGAATATAAATACAGCTGGTCAAATTATTTTCAACTGGGCTATTCAACCTGTAGGATGTTGGGTTGACAGGGAGGTACCCTGGGTTCCCCTTTTCTTCTCTGCTGCTGACATCTGCACTGTGATGTGGAACAAGTCCTTTAAATTCTCTAAAGAACTGCTTCATCCCAGTACTTTCCAAATTCTTCTGCATATTACTTCCTACTGACTGTTCCAGACCTTCAGGAGAGCTCATGAACCGGAAGCAGTAGACACAGAAACTTGGGTGGAATTTAAGACATCTGAACACAGACCAAATTTTCTCTCACTTTTCCCCATACATAAAATGAATGATAATGGTTCTCTGCATTAGCAAACCACTCTTGTAATCTTTTTATGAAATGCAGTATTTATTGCTCTATCAGACTGCAGAGGCTAACGGTTCTGATTTTAACACCTTTAAGGTTAGTTACACCCATTTCCTTTACTTCATTTAGGAGCAGAATCCAAATATAATTAAACACAAATTTCTATAATTCACACAAAGGCTAAAGAAAATTGGCACTGTATTTTCTCCACCTATTTTGTAGAAAAATAGAGGATTCGGTCTTTAATATGACGAAGAAAAAGCTCCCAACAACCCCAAAGTGCTGTGGAACATTCTTATCTGAAGCTTATGCTGTGCAACAACTGAATAAGTTTATGTTCTTTCTTAAATCACAACGCATGACTCTTCTCCTTCATTTTGACTTTGAAATTGTATGGGAATTTGCAATTAAAGGTTTTAGATACATTTTTTTGGTGTGTGTGTGTGTGTGGTCAGAATTGGCCAATACATTGAATTTGCTCTCTTTTTGCTCTTCCTTTCTTTATATATACTGTCATGTAGGGGTACTTGAAATACCAAGTAAAGTGTAAAATTCATGGTAGATTTATGATATGTAAAAGTATGAAACAAATCTTCTTCCATTTGGCAGCTTGGGAAATTATGCATCTCTCCATGGAAAAATATATTGTAAACCCCATTTTAAGCAACTTTTCAAATCAAAAGGAAATTATGATGAAGGTTTTGGACACAAGCAGCATAAAGAATTATGGAATTCTAAAGATCGATGTAGCTCAGTTGGCAATATTCATGCTGAAGAAACAAATCCCATTAATAGTATACCTGTTGATCCTAAACCAATTACAGAAATTGATCAAGACTTGTACTCAGGTACTGAAGGTACTCATCCTGGTATTTTGGATAATAATTTGAAAAAATCCACAGAAAGAGGTAAATTAAAGATGACATGGCCTCCTTCAACAGATGATGCAACACCTAAGAAAACATTTTCTATTGAAGAAGTGGCTAAAGTAAGTAAGCCAAAGTGGCCCCCAGAAGGTTTTGCTCAAGAAGGTTCTAGTTTACATACAAATAAACCTCTGGGCAATAAAAAGGATCCTCAGAAAAAAAACGCTGTGAGAGAGCAAAATAAAAATAATACTGCCAATGCACAACAAAATCAACACTCATCCTTTAGTGCTCTGTCTGAAAAAGAAGCTACAAATATCTGTAAAGCAAAGAAAAATGAAGCAGGCAATAAGGGAAAAGATGAGGAAGCTGGGAACATGCAAGAAAAGCTGAATAAAACAGGAGGATCACAGAATAGGGAGGAAAGTGGAAAGGATATTAATGAAGGCATTAATGTGGTTGTGCATAGTGCTGGGAAGGAGCGAGAGAAAAAAATAAATGAAACTGATGATTCAGAAGTTGTACAGGTTACTAACATTGATGATGTAACCGTACAAAAGAATCACAAAGAATTCAGCTTGAATAACAATAACAATAACAATTATGCCACTTTTTCACATCTAAACATTTGTAGGCAGGAAACAACTCTCTCAGCTACGTCTAACCCAATGACAGCATTAAGCCATGCAATTTGTACTGTATTGCAGCGTGCCTTTGCAAAGCTGGAAAATCAGTCTGGAAATGAAGAAATATTTGAGATGTATGAATCTCATGAGAGCTATTCTAGCGATACTGTAACTGTTTCACGGGATGAATAGAACTCAAAAGATGAAGATGCTGTTACCTCTAATAGTCTTGCTCAATTTAATAAAGATGCCACTTGTCAGAAGTCTCGTACTAATAGCACATTAGTTTTAAAGGAGACAACTAATACAACATTCCCTGTTGATACTGAGTTTGTATGCATTGGAGAAGAATCAAAATATGACAAAAACTTAAATACTATTTTATCTGACACTCTGAAAACATCTTTTTTTAAAAAAGACAACCTGGTTTTAGACTGTGGTCTAATAGACTCTGTAGACATAACTAAAAATTCCTGCAGCCCACATTCAAAAGAACATGGGAATTATGATACAGACAATGATATTAATGCCTGTCAAGAAAGTGAAATAATCAAAGTGTCAAAGAATTACATAAACAAAAGCTTAGATTTACTGAGCTCAAGATATACAGCTGTTCCGTCATTCCAAGGCAAGAAAGTCAAGTTCAAACAGCTCCCTGTAGAAGAACAAATTAAAAGAAATAGATTCTATGATGAAAATGAATAAAACAGCTAAGTGATCAGCTACGTCTGTCACTCATTATAAAGTATGTCGTAAATAGGTATTTCTTCAGTCTAGTTATTTTAGTTTTTCTTGAAGAATTTAGTATTCAGAGATTACATATGAAAATTTGTATTATATACTGTCAATTACTCAGACTTTATTTACTTAGTTTATATTTAAGGCAATGAAGATGCATAAAATAGATGTTTTTCAGGCTGTAATTAAAACAACTTGTCTCTCTCTGTTCCTGAACATTGCAAGAACTATTTTACTACATGACTGTCCTGCAGAAACATAATAATTCAATTTTACTGTTTATCATTTGTAACAAATTAAGATGTGAAGCACCTGGTGTGCACAGAACAAGAGAAAATATTTCCATAGGTTTTTTCTTATGTATTGTTATTATTGTAACTGAGCTGTTGCTCCATGACATATTATGTACATTTGTTGTGTTAGCTCATACTAGAAGATTTGGGTTTTGGTTGGGTTTTTGGGGGGTTGGGTTTTGGGATTTTTTTTTTGCAATATCATGCAGTACTTAGTTTGAAATGGACTCATTATTGAATAGTAACCACAACTGGTTGGTGAATAGTACTGTTCTGCTATATTCCTAGAGCTGCTACTATGGCATTATATTGTATGACAGGAAAAAAAAAAAGTGTAAATTTTAACACAGGATAAAAACAAACATCCTAGGCAGAACTGGAACAAGGTTTGGGAACACTGGGCAATTAAGACTAGTGGTTATTTCAGTAACTAATTCAAAGTCATTTTAACTGAAGCAGCTCTCCAGTTTCATATTTAAACCTGTACAAACTTATGCAGATTTAGCACTTTTTCCCCTTAACATGTTTATGGATTAACATTTGCTCTCTTAACACTATTCCAGCTTGCATGAAACAGCAACATATCATTTAACTGTTGACAATGCGTAATAAAAAGCACTTTACAAAGAAGTATTTTGTGAAGTTTTTTTAATATGAATTTATACATATGATTTTCCTTAAGCAGTTTGTGAAATTCTTCATGCGATAATTACTTTAAACTAAAGTGTTTGTCAGAATGAAAGGGAAGGATAATCAAAATACAGTTTTCAAAATAATTCTGAAGCATCTGACAGAGACAGGTGTTTGGAGTAATTTACAGGAAAGACAGGTTGATGTTAAAACATTTAAGAAATTATTGTGCAGAGTTCTAGAACAAAATATCTGCTGCACTACAACTCATTGCCCAAAGCAATGGGATTGTAAGTGGGATATCCACATGTGACTCTTCTTCTATACCTACACAGAAACAACTATAAAGTATACACACCCGAGAAAAGCTATACATAGTATTTCTTCCACAAGAATACGGAAGAGAGTGAAGCCTCCTCTTTATGCATCGTGCTTCACACCTCTGAAGTATTCTCATGAAATACAGAAATATAGAAAAGATCCCTTAAAATGAATGTTCTCAGAAGAATAATTAGCCTTCACGCAAGGCACTCAGATACCACTGTATTTGATAACTTTGTTAAAAAGCGTTAGTCTGTAGGCCATTGTGAACATTTTAAAATTATTTTGGCAAGATCTCTCTCTTTTATTCCTCCCCCTCCCCCCATTTGGTTGTAACCATGATAAATTCTTTTTAAAAACCCAAGAGATTAGTAAATAGATCTAAATGACTTTGTTTGCTTTTTTGAGTAGATAACACAACTAAAAATAACATCAACAAAATTCCTGCTAAGACAACAACAACAACAAAAAAATCTCAGAAAATGCAATCCTGAAGAAAATAAATGGAATTTGTCTAAAATATTTAGCGCTCTACATGGACTAAACTTTTAAATCTCCCCCCTTGCCCAAAATTTCTTAGGTATAAGATCAGTTTTGACTATATTAGTTAGGAAAGAGGAGTGGTCTTGAGGGTGAAATGGTGGATGTTTGTTTACGTGCACGTACATAGGTGCGATCATATGCAAGTTAATAATTCAAGTGAAAAGCTAATATGGTTGCGACAGTTGTACCTGAAGCACAGTCCTGTGCCAATTTTCATTCTCCTGCATATTCTGATGAATTCAAACTTGTATCCTACAATTTAGAGGAGTGATAGGTATCAGTTCTGATAATAAAAACTCATTTACACCAAGAAATTAACGCCTCTGAAAATATCCTTACAAAATACAGACCTTTTTGCTTCCCCTAAACAAAATAAAAACACCACCAAAAATGAGTCACAGAAGAAGCGTGTTCCCTTTGGCCAGCTAAAGATGACTGAAATAAAGGCTTTGATGAAATTGTAGAAAAAAGCAGGACTATGGGGAAGTTTTTATTCCCAGAGGGAATAATATGTAAAGTCAACATACATAAATGACATACCGTATGGGGCAAATCTCCTGGGATATTCCATGATCGGGATTCTGCTTAGCATGGGACAGACACAGAAGTGCACAGCCTTCCTCTAGTGGATTCATTAGCTTTGCATTCTCTTCTCTCAGT
Organism: Gymnogyps californianus; assembly: GCF_018139145.2. Taxonomy (NCBI): domain Eukaryota; kingdom Metazoa; phylum Chordata; class Aves; order Accipitriformes; family Cathartidae; genus Gymnogyps; species Gymnogyps californianus. The sequence continues at coordinate 22,986,706 of NC_059477.1, read as the reverse complement.
GGGTGGCCTTTTTTCTTCCTCCAGTAGTGAGGATGAATGTTAAGGAAAAATTAAATGATATTGCATAATTATTTCTTTGAAACACAAGCCAGGTGTCCCATCTTACTGTCTTGGAGTTCTTATATAAATCATAAGGATGACACCCTGTAAACCTGTTCTAGAAAACTAATAGCCATGAGTAATATAAAATTGTAAAAGAATGTAAATTATCTGAAAAAAAATTGAAGTAGAAGAGTCCTTTAGAACTGCAGCCAAAAGCTTAGAGCAGGAGTAATCAGAGACAAGATAAGGCTGGAACTCACTGAGATGTGTGTTTGTCTTACTCCCTTTTCCACAGAAGGCAAAAGAGATGGGAGATGGTGTATGCCTGAGTCACCCTAATGTATACATACATTACCACTACAGAAGTCACACTCTGGAGAGAATGCATATAGCAGCTGAAAGTGAGATTGGGATAAAAGCTGTAGCTAGAAAGCAGCAACCTTACAGATTTTCTTTAAATGAAATGCTAAATGAATAATAACTCCTTAACTGCCAAAAAGCCTCATGCATTTTGGCAAAACCATACAGATTTACTGCAGCCAAGGAGCTGGTCTTTATGGTTTTAAAAGAACTAGCATCCATTAGAGTTGTACTTTTGTGAGAGAAAGTTGTTATTCTAAGTTCAAATATCTTTAAGTTAACCTCTAGGCTTTCTAAGTTTTAGTACCTGAGTTTCAATAACCGGTCATCAGTTTGTAAAAGTCTCAGTCTGTGAGGAGAGGCTTGATGGCTCCTGAGAGGAATCATGGTACCAAAACCCCCATTCTCTCAGCAGGATAACTTCCTCTGGCTGCTCCTCAGTTTCACCCCTTAGCTCATGGACAGGATATTTAGCAGTGCCTAGGAATGGGACCTTACAGTCACGGAGGGCAGAGCTGATCCATTTCCAGCACAGCACTCCAAGCACTGTTCAACAGCAAAACTGCACTGACAAGCAGCAGTGAAATGAAACTTCTCCACATCATTATTTAGTACAGGAGACTTGCAGTCTGAGAAGTCTATCTTCACTAGGTTTTATTGGCTAGTGAAGGTGTTCTACTGCTTTTAGAACACAGCAGGGTTCATGTATTCTTCTATATTCGAAAGCACCAATTAGAGAGATTAAAGAGCCTGATTTAATGTCTTGTTAAGGAGCTTCTGAATTGCTGGGCCAGCACTGGACTTTAGAGGACTTCTAAATTTGCAGTCCCTTTGCAGCTTCATTAACATAATTGGCATGAAGACTGACTTTGAGCTACTTAAATTGTTTTTATAGACGCAGCATATCAACTGATCCCTTTGGAGTCTTTGTAGAATCAGGGGCATCCTCAAAACCATAGAGGGACCTAAATAACACTTTTACTATACTGCTGAAGTGGATTCCTCCTAGGTGAAGGACTTGCTGAAAGGAAATGCTTGATTACTGCAAAAAGTGTACTTACCTTGTCTGTCTTCTGTTAAGCATTTATCTCCTTCATACATATTAACAGGCATACCTACCCTAGTATCTTAAAAGACCTAGTGCTCAGCACGGACATTAAAACCATGCTAAGGATCTGTCTTATTCTAACACAGAACATTTCTTGCAATATCTCTCCCATAAATAATTATAGTTCAGGCCTTATTTTCAAAGTGCAGGATAATTATCAAAATTACTTATAAGATTTGGGTCACTTCAGTCAAGTACACCTCCAGCTGTTAGGTATAATTGCAAAAACATTAACTACCCTGGGTACACTCACAAAAACAGGAAAACATGAAGTCATAAAGAGACAGATTAAAACCTTTGTCTCTTTTCATGCTTTCATCCATTAAAAGGCACCTAAGTTAAATCCTTTGCATGAACTTTACTGACTATCACAAGCAGCATTTCACCTTGTATGTGGGTTACATTTGATGATTTTGACATGAAAAGCATTTTTAAATGTTTTAAAGAGAGGAACTGTGTTAAAATGGGCTTAGGAACATAATCAGACTGACCTTACTTTTGGACTTTCTAAAACATTAAATGACAATTTAACCATGAAAGATCTGAATTTTCAGTATAGTCCTTAAACAGAAAATAAGGCAGCTGTGTACTGCTTCAGGAAAAGAGGTGAAAAATTCAAAGTCTTACCTCTCCATGGACCTATTTCCTATACCTTCCTCACCTCCGCTCTCTTAGGGTAGGGTGTGGGAGAGCGTAAGAGAGAATGAAGTCTTCACATGTATTATGAATGTGTTTTTCATTAACTGAGTATATTACAATTTTATTAAAAACAGACATGAAAAATCTACTACACATTTGCAGCAGGTGATTTTCAAAATCTCATAATTTGGTTAAATAAAAAAAAACCCTCCTAGAAAAACCTCAAAGGGACATCTACGTGATAACAGCTAATTTCAAACCCACTTTACCTTTTGGCTCTCGACCCTGTAACCATCACTATCAGTATCCATTTAAAATTACTTTTAGACTGATGTAATGATACGTGTGACAGATGCTGACAACAAATAATGTTCTATCACAACAGGTACCTATGAAAGAGCCATTCCTTCCCCACAGAAACTGCATATTCCAAACTGAAAAGAAGGCTGTTTTTCCAGTCACCCTTATTGTAGAAAAAAATCGACCAAATACTTCATTTCATGTGTTGTGGTTTAACCCCAGCCAGCAACTAAGCACCACGCAGCTGCTTGCTCACTCCTCCCCCCCCAGTGGGATGGGGAGGAGAATTGGAAAAAAAAGTAAAACTCGTGGGTTGAGATAAAAGCCATTTAATAACTAAAATAAAATAAAATATAATAATAACAATAATAAAAAAATTATTATTGTTATAATAGTCATGAAAAGGAATATAACAAAAAGAGAGAAATTAGACCCAAGAAAATAGAAGTGATGCACAATGCAGTGGCTCACCACCCGCTGACCGATGCCTGAGCAGCTACCTGTCCCTGCCGGCCAGCTCCCCCCAGTTTATATACTGGGCATGACATTCCATGGTGTGGAATATCCCTTTGGCTAGTTCGGGTCAGCTGCCCCAGCTATGCCCCCTCCCAGCTTCTTGCACACCTGCTTGCTGGCAGAGCATGGGAAACTGAAGAGTCCTTGACTTAGGATAAGCGCTACTTAGCAACAACTAAAACATCAGTGTGTTATCAACAGTATTCTCACACTAAATCTAAAACACACTGTCCCAGCTACTAAGAAGAAAATTAACTCTATCCCAGCCGAAATCAGGACATCATGATAGTCACCTCTCAACAAAAAAGGAAGATGACTGTTCAGTATAAAAGGTGAAATAGTTAAAAACTTATGGGTGAATGGAGGTACAGCTGTACCATAAGGGGATGGAACGGTAAAGAAAGTACTTCAATATACTATTTGGTAAATTAGATTATGTCATCTTAATTGTAATACTGGTGCACATATTATAACAAAAAGAATAACTAATCTATAAGAAATAGTCTCTTACCACTTAAAATATGCTTCCAGTTTCTCTCTGTGACCACAGTTAAGAGCTCTACAGGATATTAGATAAAAAGGAAGAAATAGAAAGCTATGAATTCAGCATGTGTAGCTGGACACAAAAAGTAATTTTGCAGTTCCAATCTTAAGAGGTTTTGTACAGCTTTTCATAAAGCAATATTAGAGTGGAAATAGCACATACACAGTGTCATATACTGTTTAGAATCTCTTTATTGTCTCCTATAAGCTGCTGTTCTAATTTGTTGGGACGGTACTCTTGTATTGAAGGCTACAGGTTGAGTCTTGGTGGCTTTGACTGAGGAAACTATTTTGCCAAAGTGGGCAGTGGTTTTTATGTGCCTGGAGAGAAGGTAATGAAAAGTTGCTTTAACAGGCTCTGGCAGCTATCCATGTCGACAGCATGCCATAAAACAGAAACAGCATGGACTCAGCTTCTTGGGCCAGAATGTGAAGCCTCAATTATTTTCTTCAAAACAAAGTTTTATGACAACAACCAAGAATACCTTTGTATGTTCCTGCAGGCATCATGATAGGAACATTGGCCTAATAATATATGGCAAACTATATTTGAAAATACTAATGTTGTAAACTAACATACTGCAGAGTGCTCCAGCATCTTAATTTTTTTTTTGTTTAAGAAAGTATATGTGCACTATAGACAGCAAGACAGGAAAATGAGGAAAAAAATGAATAGGGATCATTTACCTTATTTGTGAAAGCCTGTGTAAGAAAACTCAGCTTTATAAAATTCTTCCGAACAGCTTCCAACAAATTCGGTGAGGCTGGCATTAGGTCTCCAGACATTTCTGTTCTGTGATGACATTTCAACACTACTGCAGCACTCCAGAAAACAAACCTTTTTCTTTTACCAGCTACAAATTTCATCATCACCTCTGAGAGACAGAGATGACACAGCAATAAAGAGCATTATGTTTCTGTGCTCTGGCTATTTCCACTTGATAAAGTAAATTATTATGGTCAAATGTTGTGGAGGGAAGGTGAAAGGACCCATGAAGACAATGTGTATTTGCCAGTCCTCTGCCAGCCCCAGAACCAAGAAGAAACACACATTTCTTTATACGGTCACTCTTAAGTTCTGCACCAAGTTTATCCAAAGTGAAGGACTTAATCAACACCATCTCCCAAATACCTAAGATAAATAAGAAATGAATCAAACCAAATTCCTTAAGTGCATATGGCCACCTTCATCAAAACATATTTTTTAATTTCTATAGTAACCACTATAAAGACTAACCTCAGTTAGTTTTTGTCTTCTTAGGGAAAATTTCCTGTGATAACGTCATGTCTGTTCAGTAAACTTCTTGTATCATACTAAGGAACTGCTGTTTCACTGGGGATGTCCAATGTCATCAAACTATTACTGTATCTTGACAAAGGGACATTCAGTAACACGGATCCTTGTATGCATTTGTTTGCAGCTGAAGTTCAGGTGCTCACATTGCCCCTGTTAAGAGACTAACCAGTGTCAGTCTGGAACTTGTTCCATCTAGAAACTCAGAAACAGGAAGGCAGAAAATAGAATTAACCATAGGGAATTTATTTGTTAACACTAAGAGTACTGTGCTTAGACAGTGTCCTGTCTAGAAAAGGCCTTCTGAACTGATAAACAACCTGCATGTGAATGAAAGAAACCTGCACTGAGTGCCAGAGTGGAATTACCATGATTCTCTTTAGTAGTTTCAAATTAACATTCATTGAACTTCCTAGGAATGCTTTTTTTCAAATGAAGACTTGGCTACACAGAAAAGGTGGCTAATGGATGAAACTCTGCACCTCCTGTACCTTTACTGAGTTTGTTCCACTTGTATGTACATGTATTACTATATTTACTAATATCTACTATATTATTGATTCATTATTATGTGACCATAATTTTAAAAAAATTAATCATAATTCACAGAGTCATGAAATAAAGTAAAATGGACAACCTTAATTTTACCATTTGCTAAACTCCAAGTGCTTGATTTTGAAACTTTAATATATTTGCTGAAGACATACATACATATGTGCCAAATACAATTACAATGGTTGAGTTCTGGAAATTCAAAATCTGGATCCACTTGAAAGTTCTGAAAACTGTTAAAGCCCAGCACCAAAATATCATGCTTTATGGACTGCTGGACTTTTAAGTTTTATAATATTAGGAGTAATTCCTCCCCTGAGTCAAGTCTTGGAATAATGAAAAATTCTAGAATTTTCTAGAATGATCCTTCTTTAACACATATTAAATACTTCGGTGGAGCAGAAAAAATACACCAACACCTGCCTGGGGTGACTTCTGTAAATGACACACTCCTACTCAAGTAATATTATCCTGCTAAGCTGTGATGCTAAAATCTATGTTTTATCCTATCCCACACAGTCACGTATGTGTCTTAATTGTAGGAAAAGGTAATACCATTCTAGTACTAGTTTTGCATACTTGCCATTTAAAATATGCTGTTTTCGATTGCTTATAATTTTGTCTAATGTTATCTATTTGGGTTGAAGCCTTCTGCACACAAGAAAGACAGACAGACTGATTTCTTTTTAAAGCTTTACCAAAAAGGCTTCCTCCATTTCCAGGAAAAACATCTGGTACGAGTATAGAATTTTGCCCATGCTAAAAAATATCTTTCAGCTGAATAAACTTAAATCAGTCTAGTGCCTCAATTTTTATATGGTTCTATTTTGACTATATTTGCAATATAGTTTTCAATTTCAACATCTCACATTATTTTTTTTATGGTACAGATCATGTCCTGGTGATATATAGCCAGGAGAATGTTTTTATTAGGACTTCTTTCTGAATTGCTGCAGCAGCTAGAAGATACATAGGAGATTGTAATCAATAAGGCCTTAGGTCATATTTTTAATAAGTCAATAAATCAAAATATTAAATAATTGTGCAAGTAGGAGGATTCATCCCTTCTCTGCTCTGAATAAGGTCAGAGTCCTAAGAAAAACACCATGCAATCACAAAATTAAAGACTATATCAGACAGCTTTTGAGTTCAGGCATTCTCGCTTTCAAAGTTAATGTTCTTTTAATGTAATATATGAATATCGTATGACTGTATGTGTATAAATAGATAGATACTCATGTACACATAAGTAGAACCACAAGCAATCAGCAAATTACTGTAACACCAGCTGTGTATATATAGAACTAGCAAGCTCAGTACCACTATATTGCTTCATAATGTGCTGGCTTCACTTTTTTTCCCCTCATTCTTTCTATCCATATACTCCATTTTTTCTTTTATCACTCCTCTACTTGCATTATAAGCTCTTTGGGGCTGAGACTATGGACAACTTTTTCTTCCAGATGATAAGCAAAAGTACACAGCCAAATATTCCTAATGCAGTTCTGTCTTTACTTTGAATAAATTTTGGCAGCAATGTCCTCAAGCCCCTTCCCAGGCAGACTTCTTTATCTACATGGATGCCACTACAGAAATGTGTGAGTAATTTTTCTTAAGATGCTCTTCAATGAAAATAAGGATGACAGAACCAGGCTGGTGTGTCAATCATAAAATAGTACCAGTGATGATAATTCCAGCCTTTACAGTGCTAGTACCAGGGAATGTGAATCCTGAATTCTGGTAGATGTGTCCTTTGAGAAAATGGAATTTAATGTCAAGTCACATCCCTCTACTGGTCACATCCCCTTGCTGGTAAGGAAATCAGATGACATCTTTATCAGATGACACAGAACCAAGCTCTCTGGTTTATGAATAGCAATTGCCAAATCATCCTGCAACAGCATTAAAAAGAAAATTGCATGCAAAATTATAAAATAAGTGAAAACATTAATCATGATTAAACAGAACCACATTGATTTTTGCCAGCTGGATTCAGCCACTGACTGTGATGTGAAGGCTCTTCTCTCTTGGTTAACCCAGTTGAGAGCTGGATTAATTTTTTTATAATTAATTTCTTAGGTAATACGGCAAATGTTTGTCAAAACAGATGATCCACCACAAAATTAAATACGGGGTGGGGAACAATAAAATCTCTAATATAGTAAAAACAAAGATAAAAATACCTAAATTGACTGGACCAATGGAGAAAAAAAAAAATGTTCTTTCTGTGTCCTGGTCACTCATGCAAAGCAGAATTGCTTGGATCTGAAAAAATGCTCCACCACCCATCCCTTCCTCAACACAAAAGGCCTATCTTGCATCACTGTTCAAGGCAGTTGCAAAGAAATGTGTATTATGGAGTCTTTAAATACTTCTAAGTATATTCATTATGTTCATAGCGACATTGCTGTGAAGGACACTATATAAATGGAAGCTGTACTTGCAACTGATCACTTCAGATAAACAAACATCTTGAAGGACTCACCCAGCACACAAAGGAAGTTGTCTTGCTTTATTTATGGGGAGATCAGCTCTCTCCGGCTGACATAATACATGGTAGATAAAATAACAAAAGGAAATACTTCTTCAGGCAGTATGAAATCAGATCACAATGCACTTCCAGAAGAGATCATGTGAGCAAACTCTTTGGGGCAAGAACTTTGTTTCCTTACTTGTCTATATAGCACCTAGCACATAACTGTGATTTGCATCTCACAACATACTTCTACATAATATTAATAAATGGGTTACCAAATGAGGCTGAATAACACTAGCAAACTCTAATGCATTTAAAAATAAATAATCAAATATTCCTCCCACAGATCTATAAAGGCAGTGCTGCATCTATGCATCAGTTAAATATTCAAACCCTACCAAAAGGGAGGAGTGAAATAATGTTTATCTCTAAAAGGTTATTTTACAGTTTGATGTAAAAGATCTGCTGATAACACTATGCCTCACAGAAGCGCTCAATTAATACATTGTTTGCCTTCTAACACTAACTGCCAATACACAGCTGGGACAGCTGACCCCAACTGGCCGAAGGGATATTCCATGCCATATGACGTTGTGCTCAGCAATAAAAGCTGGGGAAAAGGAGGGGCAGGGGGGACATTCGTAGTTACAAAGTCTGTCTTCTGAAGCAATAACTGCGTGTACTGAGGTCCTGCATCCCAGGAAGTGGCTGGACATCACCTGCTGATAGGAAGTAGTGAATCAATTCCCTCTTTTACTTTGCTTACGTGCGTGGGCTTTGCTTTTCTTACTAAATTGCCTTTATCTCAACCCTCAAGCTTGTCCATCTTATTTTCTCTCCCTGTCCTGTTGAGGAGGCGGGGGAGAGAGCAACTGGGTGGCCATCTGGCAGCTGGCCAAGGTCAACCCACCACAGCAGGGAACATGCACAGTATTTTATGATTCGGAGGTTTTGTCAGCCTATCACCATCCTGGAAATGGTTTTGTGTTTTCTGGTACTTCTCCTGGCCATCAAACCCATACTGCAGTTATTCCTCTTTGAAACCTGGTCTGGGATAGACTCACCTATTTAGTGCCCATACAGTTATTTCCTAGTAATCAGAAATACAACTCACATCAGAAAACAGTAGCAGGTAATGACACAATTTATGTATGTCTATAGGTAGAGCTTTCATCCAAAAAAAAGAGGGGCAGGCAGGGCATTAAGAGACAAAGAAGACAGATGAATCAATAGAGAAAAGACTAGATGAAGCATGGAAAATCTGAAGATTTGATGTTTAGTATAATCAGTCTCCAGCTGAATGCACAGTTAATATCAAAACATAATGCTAAGACTCCACTTACTGCTACTTACATTAGCAAAATATCAACTCCCTGTGAGGTGATTCTCTCCAAAACCAATAAATATCTTATGTATAAAAAGATAGCAGAGAGACGAAAAAGTAAAATGCCTGCATGAAGTCATGAACAGAACAGGTGGAAACATCTTATAACTGAGAGCCTAAACCATTTTCTTTAATTGGTGAGCCACCTGAGGCCACAAAGACTTTCTGGATGGAGATGGAGTAATTTTTCAAAGCGTACACATTGTTAGTAAAAAGCAGAACCTCTCCTAAAACCTGAGGTTAATGACCAAAGGATATACAGCAACTGTTTCTTTTTTTGGAATTCAATTTCAGCATAGTTCCTACTGTCTGCCAAGGTCCCCAATACCAGCACTTACACCACAATTCGCACCTTGTTCGCAGTCTTAACAGCTAAAACAATGATTTAATAGGTGTGATTCCTGACTTCTTCTGTCACCCCTAGAAGTCTGTTGATCCAGGACAGAATGGATTCCTGCTGACAGAGCTGTATGGGGACTACATGTCTTATACTGTTTCTGCTGTGAATAAGAGTAGTTCAGCTCCTGTACGTCCTGTTAGTACTTTTCAAGAGTACTATTTTGTTCTTCAGAAAGAACTGTCAAACTCTTCTGCCTTATGGGACTGAAGGCTAAGTTACAGTTTTGTCAGCTAAACCAATCTATGCAGTGTTACTGGGATACAAAAAACCCCAGTTTACCAAGGTACTAAGAGCTCTGCTAAATTTTTTAAGATGTTACATGTACTGTAAAGCACTTTAATGAACACCGTATTTCAGGTGTGCTGCTTCTCTTTCTCGCATGTTTTCCACTTTTAATTATTTGGTGCTTCTATCCCTGTAAGAACAAGTCTCCTTCTGAGAAGTTTTGTCTCATAAACAGGATATTTAACTGTTATGTGGTATATTGTCTTTCTGTTTGGAACAAATTCTGTTTAGAGATCTTCAGCACTTCTGAAAAATTGTGTTAAGATATATTACTCCTTTTTTGTAGCTAAACTGCAAGTTTATTCTGGCAAGTAATGATTTAGCTACCTTACACACTAAGCTGTGTATATGCTTGTGAAAAGCTGTGTTGAACCTTAAAGGCTACTCTTTTAACACGAAAACAATGTTCAGACAGGGTATCTAAATTTCTGTTTACATTTTTAGATAAAGTTTAAAATACTACTAATAATGACATTTATGTTCTAGTTACTATGAAAGAGCTTCACTTATAAGGATTGTTTTTCGTATTTCCTCCTTCTTTGTGGGAGTTATAAAGTTATAACTGTGCAATGCTTTAGTTCTGCAACATTTGTAAAATTGTCAACAGTAAATAAAGTATGTTTGTTGGTTTTTTCCCCAAGATAAAGATATGACTGACATCAAATGTTAAAAAAACACCTCCTGCTTTAACAAAGAGTAAAAAAATCTCATACTTTTTGATAAGTATAAAATACTATTATTAACACTGTACTTTCTCAAGGCTTGAGGTCATTCCTGAACTCATAAAATCAATTTGCTGGAAGAAAGACATCTCTGGGCTATTGCACAGAGTGTCCAAACCCATAAGCATTTAAAACATTTCTTATTATTTCCTTCCAAACAAAAGCGGGTGTATTCAGTGTTCACACTGGACACAGTAAACTCAAATGTATCATTGCCACCAAAAAGAAGGTAAACAGTTGAAGAGTGGGAGGAAAAGAAATCTACCGCTGTAGTGGATCAGTCTCACCAGAATAAAATTTGCATTAAAAGATTGCTATGAAAGGAAAGGGCACGACTTTCAGGTGTTTAACAGTAGTAGCAGTTCTGAACTCAGCACAGATGAGGGTACCCGCATCTGGTACAACTGAACAAGGAATGCTGCGCATAAATAGTATCCAGTATTAGTATTAACAATAAATTCCTTCATTAAAACCTAACTAACATTTGCTTATGATCAGATTAACTCGAGAGGTTATTTCATTTTAGAAACATTTCTTATAAGGCATGAAATATGATGGTAAACCATTAGGAATTAATACACCTCCACACCCTTTTGAATCAGTGGATAAAGTACAAAACTGGGTACGGGGCTTTTATTGACAAGCAAATGCCAAAACAGTGGATAAAGACCAACAACACTGAAAAGAACCCAGCAGTGAAACCTCTTTCTGAAACGTTTTCAAGTATTATTCACCTGGCTTTTTAGAGAAAGAGACTGGAAAAGAGGGAAGAGAAACTAACTGTTAGTATAACTGAAATCTTAATTAAGAGTCTAATAATTATTAGTTCCAGAAAAAGACTGATAATAATGCAGTTAAAGTTGTTGTTGTACCCCTCTCCTGCCGTTACATCCACCCTTTCACTGCTCCTCTGGATCCCCTGATCAGTTTCATTCTAGGTTAGGAGTGTGAGGGAGCAACAACAGTAACTTGTGAGCATTTGGAGTCCTTGGCCAGAAGTATGATGTTCATGTTTATGATTTCTTCTTCCTCCTCTAGGATCCACTTGAGGTCATTTTTATCTTTGCTAACATGCTTTTCTACCTTTCTCTTTCTTCACTGGTCTGCAGCTCCAATTCTACACCTGAATTTACTATGTATGTTACCTTTTAGATATGTCAGATACTATTTCTTTGTTACCCCCAAAACCCGTTTTGTCCGGCTCCAGGCCTGCATTTCTTTAACTGACCATGGGTAAGCCGTTTATAGCCACAAGGTCTCTGGCACCAAGCTCGTGCCCCTTCCCTTATCACCCTATGCCAATACTCCTCTATGGTGCATCCTAGGTCTTCACTTCTCCAGGGCCTCTGCTAGCCTACCAGGCCTGTATACCTCTACACTACATCACTGTGGTTAGGGTGCAAAAGACCTTATTCTACACAGAGTAACAGCGATGACAAACTATGGTTGTACCCCATAAACAAAAGTTAGCCAGGGACACCTGGTCCACCAGCGAAGTTGCTGCTACAGCTGAACCAAGTAAAACACAGGTGCAGGCAGGTCAGGCACAGCCAGTGCGACAAGCCTCAGTTCTGAGGCCTTGCGAACTCCGTACAAACCTCACGGCGCGTTGCCAGCCAGGGCGACAGAGGGTACCCGAGGGTCCCGCGCGGGGCGCCGCGGCACGGCACACCCACACGCAGCGCGGCAGCCCTTAAGGACGCGGTCCCCTGCCTGCCGCGGCGGCGTCAAGGTCGGCGGCAGCCGGCCGCCGCCAGGATGTTGCCGGCGGACACGGTTTCAGACCAGCGGGATTCGGCCGGAAAAGATACATCCTCTCCCCCTTTTTTAATTTTTTTAATTTTTTTTTTTTTTTAACAAAGCGCTTCGGCGTGAAGTTTGGCGTTCCTGCGCACGCGGGGAAGGGCGACGCACGTTTCCCACCTGAAAGGCCGGCCCTCAGCCCCGCTCTCGTTTTCCAGAGCAGCTGGGGAAGGGCGAGACCGGCCCCGCCGCACGCGTTACCACTGCCGGCAGACACCGCCGGGGCTGGAGCGAGTCCCAGAGAGACCGAGGCCCTGCCCCAGCTCCAGCCCCGCTCAGGCCCGGCCCGACTCGGCACAGCGATCCGCACAGCCCCGACACCTCACACCCGCGGCGACCCCCGCCGCCCGGTGGGGCTCCCCCCTCCCGGAAACAGCGCTGCCGCAGGGGCGAGCTCCCATTGGTCCCTTTCCGTCATACCTTCCCGCCTCCTCAGTGCTGCGCGGGCGGCGGTTGGCTACTGGCGGTTGTCAGTCGGAGAGGGCGAGCCCCGCCGGTGCCTGGGCTGCGCTCTCGTGAGGCGGGCGCTGCTGCCGGGCGCCGCGGCGGCTGGTGCGGCTGCGGGCGGAGCAGTGATGCCGGCTGCGGGGCGGCGTATGGCAGCGGGAGCCCGGCACGGAGCGGCGTGCGCCCAGGCGGGCGAGGGCGGCCGGTAAGGTCCGGCCGCGGGGAAGGCGGATGCCTGCCTCCGTGCGTGTCCGTTACGCCTCGTGCTGAAGGGGCCGGCGGCAGCGCCGGGCAGCGGTACCGGCACGGGCGGAGCGGCGGGCGGCAGGATGCTTGGGGCGGGCGGCAGCGCTGGGCGGCGGTGGGCCGCGGCGGGCAGGGGTCGCGGGCGGGCGCGGTCCCCCGGCGCCCCTTGCCGTGCCCTTCGGCGCGGCGGTCCCGGCCGTGCCCCATCCCAGTCCCCGGGCGGGACCGGCGGCGCGGCGGGAACTTCAGTGCCGCCGCCCGGTTGGCGGCGGCCGGCCGTGCCCGCGGCTGCCGCGGCGGGGGGCGACACCAGCCCGCCAGTCGGATCTGGTGGAGGGGCTGCGGTGCTGCCCCCTCCGCTCCTCCGTCGCCTCGGGAGGGCCGAACGGTGCCGCCGAACGGTGCCGCCGGGGAGGTGGGGGTGGTCGGTGGGAAAGACGGACCGCGCCGCGTCCCCGCACCCATCCGGCGGACCGCTGCGGGTCCCGCTTTCCGCGGAGGGAGCTGAGGGGGGCGGCGGGCGGGACTGCCGGGCGGCCCGGCTGGCGCGGGGCGGGCGGCGGCTGCCCTGCTCGTGGAGCTCGCGCGCGGGTGGGGGGAGCGGCAGCCGCCAGCGCGACGTGCGCGCGGCCCGGGCCCGCCGGCGGCGCGGGGGGTGAGCAGCTCGGCGGGGCTTGTCTGGGGGCGGTGGTTTGAACTTCCCTTCACGGAGGGATTTTGCTCGAACGCGGTGCCGGACGCTCAGCTGGGCGATTGACACGCAGGGCAAACTAAGGAAGGTGGTGGTCTTGTTGTGGCCGCAGACTGTATCTTGAAGTTGTTAAAACAGTTAGTTCGAAGAAAAGTTATTTTAAAGTGGGTGTAAGGATGACGGTTGATATATGACCACTGGCTATTGAGACGGAGGAATTCCAAAGATGAAATCCCATTTATCCGTGTGCACTCTTTTTCATTGTTCTTCAACCTGCTGTACTTTTAGTGATAGAAGATAATACTGGAAGGCTTTGAAGTATTGTCAAATCTTGTTAATTTAGAAAAAAACAGCCGTTAGATGCTCTTTAAAGACGTTAATGTAAACATTCAGAATCTTGATTATATGACATTTTAAGGAATCGTTAGGATGCTGCCAGACTTTGCGATGATGGACCTGATCCTTCAGTCATGGAAATAAAGAGGAGTTTTGACGCTGATTCAGTAGGAAGCAAGATAGCATCCACAATTAACAGTTGAAGAGAAAATAGTTTCTGTTATCTCTTGATTATTTTGCATGTGATGGGTTGGGCATTTTAAACATTAAGAAACATTGTCTGCAGAAAACATAAAGAGCGTTTAGTTTGATTTGGTTTTTTGTTCTTTTGTAGCTGTAAGCTTCCTTCCCTACTTTCTAGGAGTATATTGATTTGGTTTTCTTTCTTGATACAGAGTATTCTGATACATTAATTCAGTTATAAGGACGCATTCAATCACGTGATGCATAACAAGCTTTCAGAATTTTTTAAGATCATGTGATAGACAGCAAGGACGAATAACCAGTGTAAGCACCGTTGTTACGAATAGATGCTCTGCTTTGGAGAGCTGAAGCCCAGTTTTACAGCTGAGGGGAAGGCATTAGTAAGTGTAAAAGATTTGAGGTATGGAATTTATAACTGATACAGGTTAATATTGTTCTCTCCCTGCATCCTTATCCACTAAATAACGTTTTTGACAGAATATAAATTGTTAATGAAATTTCAGTTTCTTGTGCATCACCGATTCTGGATAGATCCAGCAAATGTCATATTGGCAAACCAGTTTTTCAGAAACCTCATTTAGTTAACTTGAATCAATGCCTTCAGAGTATTTTAGGTTAATTTAGAGAGCAATCCTGATCCAAGTACATTGCACATAGCCATGATGCAATGTCTGAGATGCGCTCAGTTGTGCCAGTCTGCCTCATACTTCACCTATGTTTTCCTTACATGCTTTCTTAGGAAAGAAAACTCAAAATTTTTGTGGTGGTTTTGTGGCGGTTTTGTGGCAGAGACCAGTAGAATTTTTATGAAGATTACAGGCTGAAAACACCAAGCTTTTTTTTTCCCCCCTTTTAGTGACACCAAATTTTAATCTAAAAATCTACTTTATGAATGGGTAAACTGTAGAACCTTCAGCACGAGTAGTCTTTATTCGTGATACTCATTTCACTGGGATTGTTCTCGGGAGGACATGCATACAGGAGAATGTATACCATTGTATTTGCTACATAGCCTGTCTTTGTCTTAACTAATTTTTTTTCCTCAGAGTTCTTAGGAAACCTTTTCTAAAAGATAAAAATATTTCAATTGTGTTGCTTCAGAAGGATGCTTGATTCAGTGTTGATTTCTCGTCTTTGTTAATAAGTAATGAACTTTTTTGGAGCAGGGATCGTCCTACCACTGAAGTGAATATAAATGTATTAACTATTTACTTGTTAAAAAATATTCATCAGCTACAGACTTACTAATATTCATAATTATTATAATTATATAATATTTATACCTAGTTAAAGCTAGAGCAGAACACAGAAGTTTCAGAGATTGTTAGCTTGCTTTTCACAGTTTTCTTCTATATAAAAGAAAATGAGTCCATCTGTGTGTCTCCCAACTAAAAGGATACTCATTAAAATAACAAAAAAAAAATCTTGGATTTTCCTAAGCTGCTTTTGTAGTAGTAATTTTTACAGGGAAGTATTGTTACATGCAATATAAGAAATCTGGAACTGAAGCAGTCAATCCTGTCACATTCTCCAACCTGCTGCCTATTTAGTTGCTTAGATAAAGATGGATGCTAAAATATTATTGATGTAATTTGCCATGAGTAGTAGGAAAATTATTTCTTTTGATACAGCTAGGAAAAACAAGTGGCATGCTTTTTTAGAAATAAGTACATATGTACATTTCGTTGAACTACTGAAAAGTTGCAGAAGATCATAGAAAAGATGAATGAATGATGTATCTCCTAGTTGTATTAGATCATGCAAACGGTACACTGATCTTTTTGGAAAAGGTAATGCTGTTTTTGAACTGCAGTTAAAATGCTGACTTGTAGCTGCTAGCACTGTCTCCAGCAAACACAGCGATGTAAACACTGATGTATGGAAACTATGCAGAATTCCAGATAAACAGAAGTATAAAATGCCTCTGCATCCAAGTGTTCCCTTTGTCACTCACTCACAGGCTTCAGATGTTTCCAAATGGTATCTGCTGCTGCCTAACACTGCTATAGGCATATGTGAATGACCAAGATTGCTGCTCTTTAGCTCCTGAGCCTCCTGTGCATGCTTTCCAAGGAAGTTAACAAAAGATACTCTTAAAGAGGACATGGGAATTCAGGTCGTGATGCTGAGGACACAGCTCTTCAACAGAGTAACAGAGGGAGAGAGGTGAAGGTGGGCAAGTTGTTCTTTGACCGATAGGCAGGCAGGCATAAATTTTGGCAGAGCTGTGCAGATTGCAGATGTGTTGGTGGCTGAGATCAGGTTTCCTAGAGTTCATCCAGGAGAAAAAAAGGATGTATAAGAGTCTCTCTGAACCTTGGGCCTGCTTGTGGGTAGTATTAATACAGAGGTGAATCAAGGTGTGATAATGAATTACAAATCTCATTTACAAGCACGCCCCTCTTGTATCACTACCTAAAATGTAAAATTGCTAGGTATTTTGCAGGTGTAGTGGGGGGCAGACACTCTTTTTTTAACCCTGCTGCATTCTGATTTTTGTGGCGCTTAATTTAACCTCCCAAACTATTGGGAGTAATCTAAATATCTGCAATAGTTAACTCATCAAAACTGTACTTTATTATTCCTTTAAGAATTAAAATATATAATTTAATGCATATATAAATGTATAATTTAATGTATAACATAATGTATCACTACATATATTTATGAAATACATAAGTATACATTCTTTCCTTCTGAATAACAAGAAGTTACCAAATACTGGAGAGGGAGCTAATGGTTAAGAGTGAAGCGAATGAAGAATACGCTATACAACTGAAACCATGTGAGGATTCTGTTGAGCTATATTTATTCATTTCTATGGAGTGTTGCCAGCATACCTTCTCCCTTTGCAGAAGATGTTCTGTATTATCAGTAGCCTCAAAATATTTCAGTTATAATATGCCTATTTCATGTATAAATACTTTCTGTAGAAGAGGGCAGAAAATACCTTATAGATACTGGCTTTCGCACTCAGTTTTTTAAGACTGCCGTCTCAGTACCAGTAAGCTTTAACTCTTAGTATCTTTTGAGACTTGCTGTAGTAAAATTTGAATGATTTACATGCCTAACCTTGCTTCCCTTTGAGCTGTTCTGCAGCTCTGCTGTTTGAGGGGCTGATGTTTGTTTCTTTTTGTCCCTCAGCAGGTGGCTACATTTCCACTGAAATAGCTGATCCTGCTGTGGAACAACATCTGTGGCTTTGTGGGGGTCACACTGGCTGGAGTAATTCAAATATTTCCTCCTGGGTCTGACCCTTACTTTCGTTTAAAGATATAGTACTAATTTATTGGTTAACATAGGATATTATATGTTAGAATTTATACTGAAGGTCTGCTGTTATTCAAATGTGACCTGTATCTTTCACAGCAGATAAGAAGCAGGGGTGTAACCTTTTTTCCTGTTTTTTTCAGAGCTTAACAAAAGATACTAGAGCAAATTGAAGTTAAGAATATCAGAAAAGCTCTATTGGGTCAGACCAGTAGGCCTTCATACTTGGGGTTCGGTCTCCAACAGTGACGTTAGGGGATGCTATTTAGGGGCTGTACACAAACCTAGCCGCTTTATGTATCTGTTCCCTTGTACTCTCCCTGCATACTTAGTTTTCATATTAGGGATGGTAGGTATATATCTGCTCAGTGGTTTTAGAGCCCGTTTGTGGACCTGTCAACCAAGAACCTTTCTTTTTCAAACTTGCTGATGCTCACTACCTTCACAACCTCCTGTAGTGGCAAGTTCCAGAAGCTTACTACTAGCTTTGTAAAGAAGCACTTTAATCTTTTATAAACTAATTTCTTAACTAGCTTCGTTAAATGTCCCTTAGTTCTATTCCTGGAGAATTTAGCAAGCAGAAGTTTTACGTTAGTTTATTTACCACCTTCGTGGTTTGATTGATCATATCTTGCTTCAGCCTTCTCTCCAACTGAAGAGCCTCTTTAGTCTCTTTTTCTAAGGCAGGCACTCCATCCTTTTGATGTTTTGTTTGCCCTTCTCTAACTAGAGTCTGTCCTTGAGATGCAGAGACCAGAACTTCACACACTACTTGAGATATGGGTGGACCAAGGTTGTACAAATGTGCTCTTGTTCGCAATGCCTTTCCTCATGATGCCCAATGTTTTGCTAGGTTTTTTGGTTGCTGTTGAACATAAAATTGTTAATTCCAGGGATCTGTCAATAATGACTCCTAGATTTCTTCTCCAAGTCATTTGTCAGCATGGTGTGTATGTGATTTAGATTATTTTTCATTAGATGTATTAGCTTACATGGATCTACACTGAAGCTCATTTGTCATCTTTTTTTGTCCACTCTGAGTTTTGCAAGGTACTTCTGGAGTTCTTTGCCATCAGGATGGCATTAGTTCTGTGCTCAAAGGCAACTTCTTATCTTTGTCCTAACTTTGCCAACAGTATCATTCCTTACGAGTTTTTTAGCGTGTATGTCTGATGTCTGAGAGGGATAAAAGTGTTGTGGCAAATCAGTCAAGGTGTTCATAGATCTTAAAAATGGCTTGTATGTAACACGGGCTTTGTTTTTTGTTGGGTGTTTTTTTTTTTTCCTTTGAACCTCAGTAAACATGAGTTCAGAAGAGTGACAGGTTAAGGCTGTGTCCAGAAACCCAGACCAGATAAAAAAGAAAGCAAGCTCTGAAAGATGCCATTCATAGCATTTAATCCAACTGCACTGAATGGGGAAATGAGAGTGGTGGTATATGGTATTTGATCCACATTGATTGCTGTTAAAATTATGCTTAATTAAAACCAAAGCAGCTTTTAAAAATATCGGAGTGCAAAGTGATGTTTACGCAAATAACTTTAATGCTTTCCTAGCCTCTCTAGGATTCACTACACAACAGTCTTAACTCCAATACCAGCTAATTAATCAGCTTCCATCTGTGAACTACTTTTCATAGTAACATGAAAATAAAAAGAAAAGCTTTTCCCCTCCTCCCTCCCAGTTTTATTAGAGGTTAGGCTGGAAGCCCACCATATAGAAAGGATCTCTTCATGTTCCTTGTTCAAAAACAGGCTAGTCATTTGACATTCAGAGCACGTCACTTAGAAGAGCTGCTGCATTGCAAACAGCATTGAGAGTGAGGTTTAAAGAAACATTAGAAATGTATTATTAGTGTGCTGCATTATTACTTGGTGTTACTTAGTAATAAATGTGGTTTCACAGCAGCCTAAGTGACTCCAGCAGCGTGTGTGTGATGATCGTGTCTTCCCTTCTCCCAGTCACAATGGTTCCATCCTTCCTGACGCTTTGCAGAACCACTTCAGCACATTAGTCTGGCAGAAGACAACTCCTCCCCACTGGCCACTGGTTTAAAAACACAAAACAAAACAGAAAACCACTTTCTGCCAGCTTGAATCTGCTTCACAGAGGACCTTATGAAGGCTGATGCAAGGGAGGACATGGAATTATGAAGGTAAATGCAAGAGGAGAGCAAGATGGTTGACAGGCAGTAGTTAAATTGCCTTATGTGCTTGTCAAACCCCAGCCTGAAGCGCTGTTACGTTTCTTGATTTACCGTTGTTAAAGTACTTGGCAGAAGTACAGGACTATTTTAGGAGTCAACCTATTGCTTTGTTAATTTAAATATTTAGCTTAAAGAATTACATTTTACATCCTTTGAAGGAAGGCCTCAGCTGTTCTATCCATTGATGAGGTCATCTGCTGTGTAAATCTGGCTGTCTAAAAGACTGTGATACCAACTGTAGTTCTTTGCAGCAATAGGATTCTTCTTTTGTTTTGTTTTGCACCGTAACACAGTTCACCAAAACAGCTTTTTCAAGTTAGCATGTATTCACATATGTAACAAATACAATATTTCTACTATTTGAATTTAGTAATGAGTGGTTTAAAGTCAGCTTCCTAATCTGTTTAATGGGTGCTGTTTGCCAGAATCTGTTTGCCACAGGAAAATGTTTCAGTGTATCCCTTTTGAATGGTATGCTTGAAACTCACCTAGTGCTACTTCATGACAAACATGTCCTTGTGTACAGTAGCTGCAAAGTCATGGTTAGCTTTCTGTTGGCTGATGCAGCTCAAGATTAGTTTAACGTGGAATAGCGAGTTCATGGTAGCCTGCAAGGATGTCATGGATGGACATGAACACTGTTAGTGTATAGTCTGCACAGTCTTTTTTTTCCCCAGTACTTACAGGCCACAGCAGTGGTAATTGATGAATCTGTGCTCAATACATTTAGCAGCATACTGATAGAGCAGTGCTACTTGCACTGCTTATCTGCCTTAAACAGACTACCATCATAAAAAGTGAACTTGTCTTCCATTGTTTAATTATGACAATATCTTCTTGTGTTAAGATGTATGCAGTCATTCATCTAACATTTTTATAAGATACTTCAGAATCATCAGCCAAATTTTAATATGTTCTTCCCTAGAAAAAATACTGTTATGTAGGTAGGATGGTACATGTAAAGGAAGCCATGCTGCTGTGGGCATCCACAAAATATTCTAAACCAGTTAATTTCTTCTATGTACATTTTCTAAGAAGAGACTTTAAATCTCAAGAAATCATTTGGTCTGTTAGGCAGCTAGTAAGAGTGGCATTAGTACATTCATGGCATTGTACTGTAAAAATTTATTTTATAAAAGCTTACTTAAAGCTTTCAGAACTTGCAAGATTTTTCCATGTAGAAAAAGAATATGTTTTGCTTGGATTTCAGACTTTGTAGTAAACCCACTAGTTTTTCTTTTTGCCAGGCTTTTGAGTATGCTAGGTGTTTGTTAAAAGGCCTCAGAAAATGTATCTTATCTCAAATGTAATCATAAAACAAATTCTGCTGTGGGTAGTTCGCTACTGTATTTGCTTAAAATAAGCTACGAAGTAACATAGCACTGCTAAAAGTTGGCTGAAAGATTCAAATGCATGAGCATAGCTGATCATACTACAGGTTTTCATCACATGAATTAAGCTTCAAGTGAAAGTTTCTCACCAAGTTAGTGGCAACGAGGTCAGGTTGAGTCTGATGTCTCAAGTCTGCATATACTTGCTTGGGATTCACCTCTACCCTATCAGTTTGTTAAAGAGCACACAAATATTTTGCTATGTTGCAGCTCAGGTGAAAAAATGTTTTGCAAACTCTGAAGAGACTGGCCTACTTGCTGGAAATTTTCATGTGCAGATTTCAGGTTACTGTACAAAGTCAAACATTCCCATTGATAAATCAGGGGTTGAAATAGACTATAAAAGTCTGGAATAGAATTTGAGCATCCGGTCTGCTACTAATGTTGCAAGTTGGATCATATTAAACATTTCACATGGAAAATATATTGCTACTGGGATAAAATTGTTTTATCCATATATTCTGTCTAGTTTATGAAATTAGAGCTCAGTGGGAGCAGAATTCAACACATTATGTCCTAGTTACAAGTGAGGAGGAGATATTGAAATACCATATTATGGGCATCTTACTCTGAATATTTTTCTGGAGAAAATACAAAATTTTGATATGTGTGGGTATGAACAAAAGAAGTGTGCATAGAGGCATCAAACAAAAAACTAGTTAAACTAAGAACTAACACAAGTTCTATACTGTTTATTCAGTAATATCCT
Source organism: Gymnogyps californianus (assembly GCF_018139145.2). Taxonomy (NCBI): domain Eukaryota; kingdom Metazoa; phylum Chordata; class Aves; order Accipitriformes; family Cathartidae; genus Gymnogyps; species Gymnogyps californianus. Next base: position 22,964,782 of record NC_059477.1, on the reverse strand, counting down.
CACTTAAAAGGGAAATGAAATACTATTGTTTGTTACTGGTGCAAATTCTAAACACAGACAACTCTGTTGAAAAGTTCCAAACTGTTTGCTGTGAATTGTTTTTCGTTTGTAGAGAAGAAACAGTAGTTCTTCCTCTTTAAGATTTGGTATTGATACCACCTGAAGTCTTCTGCAAAGTGAATTTAGTACTGCACCTTACATTGTAAAATTGCTCTTTATCATCTGACACAATTAATTAGACAGTGCTGTAATCTCAGGAATGGTCATGACAAAAGTAGATGGCAAGAGAATTTGCTAGTAAAAGCAAAAGGCTCACCTGCAGGTTTTTGGAGAGGAAAGTCATGCCATAGCATCAGCTGTCCACTTTCAGACATCTTGTCATTTCAGTTTTCTGCAAGAAAATTAATTAATTTTTTTTAGAAAGTAAAACATAAAATGACACACTGCAAAATGGCTTAATAAAAATTGCACAGAAAATAACTGAGTCATAAGTAATAGGTTTTCCTCTGAAGATGTTACAGTTGTACTAGGTATCAGACTGCATCAAGTCATAGTACAATGTGTGAATGAATGTGTATGATGCAGCAGAAACAGTGGATCATATAACAGGGAGACCATCACAGTAGGCTTCTGCTAGGTTTTGTTTGCCCTGCAAGGACTTCTTGGAACAAAGACACCCCACCTGGAGGTAGAAAACTTCCCTGAGCCTCTGCCTATTGCTGCATTTCATCACTGGCTTTTGACTGAGGCATCTGACTGTTGCTGGCTGGATTACTGTAGATCATTCTGGCTAGCTGTCATGGGATCACAGGTCCACTTCGAGGTAGGCACCAAGGCATAGGAGTTTGAGCCTGGGCCAGACCATACCCATTTTATATAATTTTAAACTATATATTACTGTATTAACCACAAAGTCTGGGGAAGTCATGTATTGGTTAATGTGTCACAGATGAGGTCACCTGGAAATCATCTCCTTCATAATTTGAAAACTCTAGGAAAGGAAAATTTCTTTATAACCCAATAGAAGTAAGCAACATAGAAGTGCTAATGGAACTTGTCTTTCATAAAGTACGTCCCTGTTTTCTGTGTGGTCACTCAGGCAAGTTGCTGCATGCCTTCATTTCACTATTAGATACTTGTTTGAGGTGATTGCCCTGTAGTGAGACTTTTGACATGAGCAAACAGGTCAATTACATCTGAGCAAGTCCTACGCACTTTGTACAGTTGTCAGTGAAATGAAGACTCAGATCTGTTGTAATTTCTGTGTAAGACCTTTGGGGCTCAGGTGGTTTTGACTTTGACTGCGTGTTACCTGATATTTTGGAACTAACTTAGAGCCTGTACTATCCAGAATTATTGTTAATGCAGTTCTTTCTAGTAAGATACCAATAAGAGTTCTGCATGGTTTTTCCAACTTTTATAGATCTACCCAAACTTTTTTAAAATAATGTTTTCCCATCTTTCAGACTCTATCAATTTTTATGTCATTGGGCCAATATGACCTATAAGTGAGGTTACACTTACACAAAATGCAGTTGTTTGAAAGTAATTTTTAATCACAGTTTTAACAACATGGCCTCAAGCAGCTGTATTCAAAATATTACATGTTTTTATTTTTTAAAAGGTGTTTTGTAATTCTCTTTAAAACAAAGCATGTGTGCGCAGGTAGAAAGAAGCGTCTACTATCCTGTATGTTGAAATAGCCTCTGAATAAAAAGTACAGTGATTAATACCAGAAATCAGTTTTAGTATTAGTTGCATTACAAATGCCTATAGTAGTACGTGTTTCTTTACAGTCTTTGAGACTGAGAGAAGAACAAGTTAAGAAGTTTCTACACAGTGCAGCAGAGACATGCTGACACTTTTGGCTCCTGGATTCCTGTTGCTCTGAACACCAGAGCAGATTTGCTTCTGCCAGAGCTGATCAAGAACAGCAGTCCTGGCTGGATGTGGTGAATCAGTTTCCAAGTTGCATTCTGGCCGCTGCATGCTGTAACTAATTGGTCCCAACCGCTAGAGAGCAGCCGGGAGAGCCAGATGAGATCTGCTGGGTCTGAAAGTGCTCTCAGACACACGGACATACATGTGTACCTGGTGGCACTTGTACTTGCTTGGATGGGTGAAGCTCAAGGGTAGTACAGTTTCGTTCCCTAGGAGCCTTAGCCAGGTGGCATAAGCCAAATCTGTGTTGGTGCTGAGGACACTACAGAATCAAGTAGCTGTTAACTGGCTTCGTGACAGCTTGCTTCTCTTGCAGAGTGGAAACTTCATGCACCTGAGGGCCTGGCCTAGCATTTCCACAGTGATGATGATAATGCTGATCAGAACTTTAGTTTCATCTTTTCTCAATTCAAAAGCCTTCTAAATAAGCAGTACGTACATATTTATTTATGCGTGCCTAAGTTGTTAATCTGTTATGTTGTCCTGTGTACTACATGTGAATTCTGTAATTGCTTCAGTTTTGTACGTGTTATTCTTATGTGCCAGGATTTCATAACTCACTGGATGACGTTTTTGCCTGATTTGCCAAGAAGGGCATAGTATTAATAAAGGTAGCTCTACTTCGTTATCTGATGGACTTCCCATGGAGAAAAATAAAATAATTTGTTTGACTTTTGTAAATTTTCATTGTTGAAAAATAAAATCATGTTAAGCTTTTGAAAGTGATGACCACGTCTTTCATATGTAAAACAATATAAATTGTTGTAGCCTTAGTTTCTTTTGCTATATAGTAGCTAGATAAGAATATAGTTAATATTAGATGGATAAGAATATAGTTACAGTACCAAGTTATCTCATGGGATATTAAAATTTGTGATTGTTCTTCTCTGCCTTGAAAGACAAAGATTTATAGTCTTTGAACAGTTCTGATAGGTGGTATTATGAAAGATAATTAAAAGAACCATGGAGATGATGTGGGGTTTAGAAAATCTGTACTGAACACCAGACTGGTTAAATTGAGGCCTTAAAACTGGAAAAATGCATTTTTTTAACTAGTAAAAGTGAGGCTAGACATTTTTCAATGAGATGCAGTGACATGCTTAAAGACAAATAGATTTTCTAACTGTATAAGTAATATAACAATATATTGTAATGAAAATTCAGGAGGTGTTTCCTATGAAGCATAGCACTAATATTTCATGTATAACCAATATGGAAGTGATTAAATTGCTTTACAAGGAAAAGTTGGTACCATGGTAGCAAGGAATATTACAAGCTAATACTGCCTCTATCTGAAGATGTATTGTTTAGTGGTAATGAAATATTGTAATAACCTTGCGCACCTCTAGAGAAGAACCGCAACTATAGTTCTCTGGAGTTATTCTTCAAACAGTATTATTATTCTGCATAAATAATTTTTATGCAAAGAACAGTTACAATAAACAGAACCATAAGAATGAAATGACCATATTCAATGTTAACAAATGCATAAAAGGCAAGCTAATATACAAGTATGTAGATAGAAATAAAATATTAAAAAAACCCTAAAAATGGTTGATTGCCAGGTGAGTTTCACATTAAAGTCCTTATCCAAAGCCCACTGGACTAACTAGAAGTGATCTCTAAGACCTCAGTTAATTTCAGTCAACCTTGAGTCCTTTCCCCTGTTCCATGAGAGTGAAAAGCCAGGACTTCCCTGAATTTCAGTGAATCCAGGATTTAGGTAGTTAATACACCTTCAGTGCATTTAACAGCTTTCTCTTGAACACTGTGTTGCGAAGATTTATAGTTTCCTTTTCCCCAAAAACTGCAGCCTGTGGGTTCATCAGGATAGTATCTGTACTATTTCATAATGTCTGTTTTATCAGGGCTTAGGAGGACATTGCTTTTGTAGTATTTGTTTACTGTCAGGAACACCTTGCTCAATTTTTGTACTCTATTTGTTCTGGAAATAATGAGAGAGATAGAACAGTGAAAACTGTGAGTTTGGGCTAGAAATTTAAGTTGGCAGCATAGTTAATATTAAAGTTGACATGCATTTTAAGGTTTTAAAGGAGTTCTGAATTCTCAGAGGAAAGGGAATTTTGTATTTGTTATTTAGCTCATTCAGTCAGGTTTTTTTTCTGAAAATGGTGCCTTCCAAGCAAAACGACAATAATCTCTTCTCCATTTAGTGTTTCAGATATTTAACTTTCATTGGTATTAATGGGAGTTTTGAATGTATAACTGAGCTAGCACAATTTGATATTCAAGAAAGTAAAAGAGATGATGGCAAAGATCAGATGAATAATATTTTTCTCAACGTATGTTAAAATTTTTCTGGCTTTATATAAGGGATAAAGCTGTGACACTTATTGGTATCTTCATATTTAAATCTTCAAAGATTCTTTTTTTATCTTTTGCACAGCAACTTGTATACTGCACTTGGCTTTTTGAACCAGTTAAACCTTTCTTTTCCAGGCTGCTTTTCTTTCTTTATTTCATTATCTTCTATTTAATAAAAGGTAAACAAATTTGCATTTTAAAAAAGGAAAAGAATAAAAAACTGGTATGCTCTGTTTTAGAAGGATGGTTTGAGCATTCCTAGGAAGCTTGTGTATTATTTTCTATTTTTCTCTGAGTGTAAACTATGAAAAACTATTTTTCAGTTTTTCCTCTCCTGAACAAACTGGATCTTCATCCATAGGAAGACATGCCATATGCATATGGTGCTTTGTTCCTTTCAAACATACAACTCTCTCATTATTTGGGGAGTAAGTATAGCCCAGTTATTTCTTGTTATGAGGAAACACTGAACTGAACTAAAAGGTGTTACCCAGAAATTTTTGTGCCTGTTATTAGCTTAAAAGGGAAACAGCTTTCCCTCTCTTCTTGCTATATTATACCTCGTGTATTGGTATGAAAGTCATTCTTTTGATTAGGTCATTAAGATACATACAGAAGACCTGACCTTGCAGACCTAAAGTACATAAAGCTCACAGAAAAGTCAACAGGATGTTTGTTCATGAAATGAGAATCTCGCTGAACTAAAGACTGTACTACTACTAATAAAACTTTGCATCAAGCTTACATTCGTAATACCATACCAGCTACACCATATTGAAGTCTCTCATGGAAATGCAGTTTGAACTCCAATGTTTACCCAATATGGAAGTGATGAATACACGGCTCTAATGGAAATGCCATTTTTTGGTGTCAGGTAGTTACTTAGTGACACTGAAGATGATTACTTTGGTTCAGGAATTGGGCATGTCATTTAGCAGTGTTCTGGCTAGGATTCATTTCAATGGCATTTTATTAAATATGCCAATTTCTGTATAATGTTTGAATTCTGGTGGCAGTGACATATAACTTCTTAGAAAATGTCTGTCTGCTTCACGAAGTCAGGTGCTCTCCAGGACCCTGTTCTAGGGTCGTGTCAAAACTTGGCATAGACTTGTATGTGAATTTCATTTGTACTTTTTTTCAGGGTCAGTTTCACTAAAGGGTATCAAGGAAGATGCTTAAGGTGTAGCCATATGTAACACATGCTATGCTTTTTATCAGAGAGGTATCTGTCAACAGAGGTGTTGTTTATTGTCTTTTCCTGTTCTACTGAACGGACAGATTTCATTCCCTCTAGAGCTCTGTAACTGTTGCAGAGATAGATAGAATTTCCTAAAGGGAAAGGATAAGTCTGCTCTGCTTTGGTATTTCTGTTTGAATTGCTATTGTCTGTGCCTAGCTAACAGGTGCTGTTTTCTCTTCTGTCCTGGAATTGCTGTCTCTGACCATCCACAAGGCTGCATGCCAGTGGAAGCTGTTGTAGATCCTAAATTCTTAAGCCTTTATAGGATTTCTATTTTGAATTGATAAAACTGCATGCATATACTTATTTTTAGACCATTTACAACTGAAGCACATATGTTTCACAGCATGGTAGAAAGGGTACAGGAGAACTGGTTAGGCATGATTAGCAATTTTGGAAGCATGAGGGCTATGTGCCTTTTAGAAAATAACGTTGCATAAGAGGTGTTTTTGAAAGTGTGCAATTAGGGGTTTTTCAGATGAATTTGGTAGTGGTGACAAGTGTTAACATCTGTAAAACATGAGCTTATCTCTTTATCCACAAAACAAACACAGCACAAGCAACAGCAACTTAAACTAATCTCCTCTGTGCCAATGTTTTTTATTTGTCTGTTATAATTTAGTATCAATGCCCAGTGAGCAAATTTATACACATGCTTTATTTTTTGCTTAGTTACTGCCTTCAGTTAAAGTTTTTTCAGGGTTGATTTTAAATTGCCAACAAGTGTGACAATAGCAGTGCTTTTATTTTTGATGTGGACAAAATATGCAGCAAACTACTCTAAAGGAACACAACTACACTGAAACTCTACTTTCTCTGTGTGCAGAACAAAGATACCCAAATGACTCCTGTACTAGAGGCAATATAATCACAATAGCATGAAGCTCCTTATATGTTGACTCAGTTGAGAAAATACAACTGTGTAAGAAGAGTGTAACACCTAAATTGAGTTGTCTACCTCTTCATTGAACCCAGAGTCAATCCTGTGACTTTTAAGGATCTTGTAATTTTTATGTCGAAGTAGAAAACAACAGTTCTGGTACCAGGACTGCCTGTAAAATCTTAATTAAGATTTATTCATTGTCCATTGCTTGCTTGTATACCAGTATTATATAAAGACAGCAAGAGAGAAAATGCCTTAACAAATGTTATTTGGAACAAAAGTTTCTCTAATGTTCCTTAAAATATTTGCTGTTCAGAAAAAAGAATTAGAGAGAATGGAGCTACAATCTAATAAAGAAGACAGAAGTTGGTTTTGGAACATTCTCTATCCTTTTGGAAAAGTCAGAAATTCACCTTACACATCATTAAAGAGGATATTTTGATTTGGTGGGGTTTGGGGGTTTTTTTTGCTGGTTTGGTTTGGTTTTTTTACTGTCCAGATTAAATTATTTGTTCTAATGTCGTTTCAGCTGCACAAAAAAATCAGTGGTGTATCCATTTGCTTTTTTCATGTTGTGAACCCTGTACTCTGTTTCAAAAAAACCACCACCTCTTGGCAGTTGATGGTATGCAGAGCTTTACATCTATATACCATCTTTTAGCCAGGGATTTCTTTTTTCATTCTACAAGCATCTTTTATTTAAAAGTTGGAAACCAGTGCAGTTATATACAAATGTAAAATGGTTCTGTAGAAGTTACTCCTTGAACATTGGGAATTTAATAGATTCTGTATGTACCACGGTAGCATGAACTCAGTATAATTCTGTCTGGCAGCAATAGAACTTTCTTTCTTTTAAAGCTCAAGAGGTTGTCTCAAACTATAATGTGTATCTTGTATATTTTATGTATATGTATGTATCTTACAATATTATTACACTGTTAAAAAAGCTAAACTTTACGCATGACTCAAGACAGATGCCAAAATCTAATCATTGCAGATGCTAAACTGTGGTGGCGTAGTTATCACTGGTGAGTTATCAGTAGGAGAACTCATACAATTTCACCATTTAGCCATGCTGGAAGGCCAGAGAAAAGAGGGTGACTTTACAAAACTGTTGCAGAGAGCCTGTCTCGTCATCACAGGTCCTTGGGTTTTGAGATGCTGAGGGATTCAATCACTAGGAAATATGCTTTGCATAGCGTGAGTTCAGCACTGTGTTATACTCTGGCTATCCTTGTCTGCAGTGACTACCACAGTGTTAAGTACAACAGTCTAATAAAGATAATCTAATCATGGAACCTAATGTAATCAACTGTAGAGCTAGACTCATAGTACAAAGATGCCTAAAGTTAGCTTGACATTTTGTGTTGTGAAGCCAAATGAATGGTCCAGATTCAAACAAACTGGTACCAGGAGGTATCAAAGATGCATCATCTGTGCCAGTCTTCCCCTTTTCAGCAATTCTCTTATCATTTTTTTGTTTCACCAATAGGGCCCTACACAGCAGCACAACAACAATACCAAACTAGCCATTGCCAAAATGTTCTAACCTAACCAGCCTGGATAATACCAGACTTGAAGGCTTGACTTTATTTGTATGGGAAGTTACTGTCTGCTGTCACACCCTTTCCCCTGGCAGAGGGGGGAAATTCCTAAATTTTGGTGCTGTTTGGTGGAAGGTTCTGACCATGTGTGAAGTATTAATTAGCTGAATATTAAGTGAATAGCAGTCTCACAACAGCCGCATCTTCTTATTCAGGAGGTGTGGTGTAAGCATGAGGCTAGTGTTTTTAAACAAGGCGTAGTAATTTCTGGCTTTCCCCAGATATTAACTAAGTTTGTTTAAATAGATTTGAGGTAACATAGGAAGCAATAGTCTACTTAAAAGCTTATAATCCTTTGAAAACATTTGCAATCTCATTCAGTATGTGAATTAAGTCCAACCAAAAGACTCTTTCTGGTGTTCCACAAAATAAATCCAGTGTCTCCACTCTTGCCAGCATGCTAGGAGTTTCATTTCCCATATAAAATGGATTTCTAGCTCGTGACATGACTATAATTCTTGTATAAATGGTTAGTTTTTATAGGGAAGATATTTCTCGGTTTGGAAAAATATTTTTTTTCCTTGGTGCTAAAATTATTGAGGTGGGAGGTTTGCAAGAGAGAAGCTTCAGTATCACAACCCAAACTAGGCAAAGGGCTAAAAATGCATCTTAAGGACCATTAGTCAGAATAATTCAAGCTGACAGTAGCCAAGATTGTTTTATATATGAAGTTCATAAAATAGCAAGTTTGTTTCTTTAGCTGGGAAAAATACCTAAAGGGGTACATTTTTGCTGCAGTTGCTAGGGAGCAGCTTATACTGTATCAGTGGGATATAATGGGAGTCACGTGTGAAATGCACTACGCGGATAATTTATCTCAAAGTGGTTAGAGCTGAATATTACATTCACAGAGCACATCTCATTTGATAAAATGAGATGATGAGATGGATGCTGTTAGTAATGTTAGGTGACAGAGCCATTGTGGTATACAAGGTACAGTACACGTGTCAGTAGGCTGTCAAGAACATGTCATTCCTACATGATTCATAGGTGGGGCTATGATTAGGTGAGCAGAAAATTAGTACGTTGGCTAGATGGGAGGAAAGAACAGACCAGATGAGAAGAAGGAAAACCCGTATTTTGATCGATTTGACAGATCTGGGAATGAACAAGGTCCTGAGAATCCCAGGTCATGTATTCTTTTTAAGACAAGCTCATTGACTGGGAGTCTGTGTTGCCAGTAGTATGTTGTTTAACAAAATGAAGATGGGTAAAGCATAGGGGGATCTGACTGACCCTGCTCCAAAGTGAAGTTGCCACTGCATTTGGAAAAACAGCTGCTTAGCTATGAAATGTCAACATCTTTAACAGAAACCTTTATAATTACTTGGTTATAGAACTTCATTATTTTCTTTCAGAATCTGTCAGATTGGAATTATTTTTGTTGAAAACACAGCCTTAACAGTTTGGTATTATTAAAAGTGTAAATGTAATACATAAATTATATAACCACAACACTGATTTCTTATTTTTGTAGCATTAAGGATTTCAAAAAATTATCCAAATATTGCTAAAGGTTTCCATTTTAATATCATATACAAAATTTCACAAATATTTTTTTCCTTATTGAATCAATACAGTGATACTGTCTTGAAGGTTAAATTAATTGCTTCACTCCTTTGAGCACTGGTGCAAGTTTTTCTCATATACTGTACACAGACATCGAGTGTGTTTTCCTCAGCAATTACTGCATTTGTTCAAAGTGAATTAGAAAATAAAAAATGTTAGGAACTCTCTTTAATTAGATGATTAAAGAACCCGGCAAGCAGTGTGATGTTCAGATGAAAATGAAAGGTATTTTAGCATTTTTAGGCCATGCTAGAATTCAGATAGGACAGTAGTTGTGCTGTGCAGTTAAACTGCCACAGAAGGGTTTGCAGTCTCTTGAAGTGTTGTATGGCGTATGTTTATAGTTCTCAACCAATTTTATCTTTCCAGGCTCAGCTGCCTCACCTTGAAGGATGCTTTCAATAACCAATCTTACTGTAAGCTGTCTGAAAACATGATGTTATTCCTAACAGCAATTTGAAACCCATTGGACTTGGCCTTCACAAAACTTTGTGAGCAGATTCTTGACTAATACATACTATCAAAATGCAGCTGAAGTTAATGAAGTTATGACAGTGTACGCTAGCCAAAGATTTTGCCCCCAAAAAACTTCATAATCTGCTTTTGCAGATTACTAACTTCTCCAATCTTTTCTAAATGTTAGAGGTTTTTTTTCTTCTCTACTCACCCTTTAGGTATTTGACTCTTCCTTTTAGCCTCCTTCCAACAGTTTAACTTCTGTAATTTTTTCATAAAGGTCCAACATTTTTTTCCCAAAGAGGTCTTTTGGTATTGAAGCAACATCTCAAATTGATTCCAAAGCCTCTGTTCACTGTTCAGACTTTGTGTGATGCCTTCTTTTGAATAGATTTGTTCTACACAGGTTGTACTGAGAAAAGTTACTTAATTTCAGAAATGCTCCTTATTAAATAAAATGCAGAAGCCGCCTTCTGTAAATGTTTATATTTTTATATAATTGATTTATATGTGGCTTATGTTATCATAAGTTTTAATTATTGTTACATACATTTACATGTTTTTCATTTAGCTGTTTGGGTTTGCTTTTACGAATGAAGCATGTAAAACTAATAATTCAAAAGAAAAAAGGACTAGACATTGTAGTTGCTGTTGTATATAGTTCTTTACTATCCCACCTTCGTTCTACTTTACTTCTGAAATAGCATAATAACATGTCCAGTATTAATACAAAGAAGAATGTTTTATAAAGAAACAGTCTAACATCTGGAAACTCTTTTTTGGTCTGTCGCTTAAAATATGAAGTACATTATTTCTATTCCTCCTTTACTCCCAGTCAATTTAACTGTTCAGATCTGGACAATGAGCATGGGAAACACCAAAGCAGAGTCAAATACTTTTGCTTTCCTTGGTACAGTGAAAATCTCTATGTGTTTTTTAAAATACCTACTGTTGCATATCTTCCTAAGGTAATTTCTTTCAGTTGAAATGGTTGGTACTTACAACAAGATTGTTGTTTTATTACCAGTAATGATCCTAATACTCATATAAACTGTTTCTTAAAATCCTTGAAAAGTCTGTATAAAAGCTAGCTAGGACTAAGAGATTCTTATTATGCATTCTTTCTGAAGTGTTAGAGCTGCTGGAGCAGTAAGAAAACCATTAATTGTAGTTGATTTTGTAGTTTGGCATTTTTCAAATTTTCTTTCCTGCCCTGGATAATGCCTATTTTATTTAAAATAGCAGATCGGAAGAGAAGTTTTGTGTCTCTGCTGCAATCTTTTTGTATTAGATTTATAGTGTGCTCTCCAACTACCTTCACTCTGTGGAAAGGGTTACAATTTGTTTTTGCAAACCTGAAGCAGAAGATCTGATGCAAAGTACTGGATCCAAATATCCAACATCTTATGGGAAGAAGGGGCAAAACTAGGAAAATAAATCTAGAACTGGATTATGAGTGTTTAAATGGCACTGGTATTTAGAATGGGCAAAACCCATCCCATCTGGATATTTTAGCCATTTAAATCAAAATCTGTCTATTTTTTTCTGAAGTCCAGCTCTAATTTCTTAGCATCTTTTTGTGAAACTAGACAAAATTTTGTTATATCTTGTTTAAAAAAAACCCTTTCAATCTGCAAATGCCAGGTGAGTTGTCAGATGTTCCCAGAGATCATACTTAGTCTTTTATAAGGAAATATTATTTTTCTTTTATGTCTGTGAAGGAAGATGTGATTTTTAGGTAAATATCTATTCACGAGGGGCATTTGTAGCAGATTGCAGTCAATTGATACTCTGCTGGAGTTAGTCCTGGTAGTTATATTCACGAAGTCTGTTATAGCAACATAGTTTGATTACTGAGATAGCCATATAACATTGCAAAATGGAACATCTTTCAGAGAGTCCCATTTCATTTTAGAGCCACTCTATTATTATTGGTAGTATTATATATAATAGTATTACATATCATGTTATTATTATGGTATTCTTCCTTACATGTATGTAACTTGGATGCCTTTGCGTGAGGTAGTGTAAATGTAAAAAAGGACAACAGCCCCTTCTTCAAAGCACTTGAAGTTTGCCATTAGTGATTCAATCCACATTAGATATATGAATTATAGGGTATCTCTGAATTTCTAATTTTTGCTGTCAAGAAAAAACATGTTTAAAGGAAGGGAAATATCTTCTAGTAAGCTGTATTTTTACAGACCTTAGCTTCATATATGATGGGCTTGTTGACAATCCACTGATTTCTCTCTACCTTGGAACATCTCTTAGGTCAACTGAGAATTCAGGGCTTCATCACAGTTACAAAATTTGTAAAGTCAACATGATTAGTGATGTCTTGCAGACTGTCTGCACGTTGTCTTTGCACTTCCAGTATTTTTTCATTTTTAAATACCACTTCAAGAGATATTCTAAAACATTACTAGTGGAAAAAGGATGTAACAAATAAGCACATTAGCAGTACCCTGTTTTTATACAGTAGCTACCTATTAAATTGATATTTACATGTGCTAGTAAAGTGTATTTATATTTTGTGGAGAGTGAAAAGGCTCATCTATTTATCAAGCTTGCTTGTGTGAGTCGGGGGTGGGGGGAGGGAAGTCTTTTTTTTTTTTTTTTTTTTTTTTAAAGGAATTACACTTTGCACAGGATTGGGATTTTCAAGCCCTACAGAGGAAAAGCACATAGTAATGGTAGTGCATTCTAATTTTATCATTCACTGTACTTCTTGTTGATTTTGTTGGAAACAAAATCAAGTAGGCTTTGGCACTAAGCTGTTAAAACTCAGATATTTACAGGAGGCAAAATGAACATCTGTGAAATCTCTATTTCCAGAGCAGCAGTCACCCAAAGTGTAGGCACTCATACACAAATCCTGAGCCCTCTCAGGGAAATGTTCAGGAATTTGAGGTGTGGCATAGGGAAAACACTGGAATACTGCTTCTGCTCCCTTAATCCTTATAAATATCTACAAATACAAATATGTAGCTTGTTTGGCTGCAAGGGTAGACTGAACAATGTTGGGCTGATAAAACTTGGATCAACAGTAATAGTCCTGTAGGGAATAACAGTCAAGAGTTGCCATAGTGTGATTATGCCACTGGCATAACTCCTGTGTGTCTGAGCAAGGGCTGCTGTTCAGTTAGTTTGGTTGGTTTACACCACATACATACGATTCTTAAATGTCCAGAGAGAGCAATTTTGTGACTAGTAGAGTAACTCAAAGCCATAATTCAAGGTTAAATTCTGACTCCTTGTCTTTAATGCCATATATTCTATATTCTTAAAGCTACTCTCTTCCTGATGAACCTACGAAGTTTGCAATCAAAGTACATTCTTAGCACAGACAGCAGCCAAACTGCAAACAAAATCACACAAGTTTGTATGAGTGTACTGGTGGACAGTATTTAAAATATTTAAAAAAAAAAAATTGCACAAGTTTAGTTTTGTCTGAGTGTGCTGGTGGGATAAGGTTATGTAACTTTTTAGAAGCACAGGCATTCAAGCTGACTGTACGTTTCATCATTCGCCATGGGCATCAAGTTGATGAAAACAAAATAGATCTTCAAGTGCTCATTTTATTTTTGTAATATGCTTATAATCAGGATGTAACCTCTTTTCTCATGGGCTAACCACACATACAAAATTACTTGCTTTGTCAGTATTTTACTAAAGACATCTTTCTTATCCCAGTATATTTAAAATGTTTTTATTAGATGATAGAGTCCTCATAATTTTTGTATGATTTAAGTATGTGAAGTGTCAAAACTTAAGTATTGCAACTGAAGCAGGATATGAAGAATGCTGATAATGCCAGTTATTAAGAACGAGTTTTTCAGAATAAAATAGTTTTGGCTTGGGTTTTTTTTCAGAGTCAGTTCTAAGGAAAGTAAAAGAACAAGAAAGGGATTTCTGGGATTTAAAGAAACAGAAATAAAGACTCAGTTAGCATGAATGAAAAATTTGTGCTAAGTCTTTCATAACCTCTGTTGAAGTTCCTTTCCCTGAAATATGATTATAAAATGCCTATTTAGCCATACGAAGCTGTACAAATCCTAGAGTATCTAGGGAAGGAACCTGCAGTACCAAAAATGTAAATGTTTAAAGCTGTAAGAGAAGTATAAAAAGAAATGAAATGTTAGTCCTTGAAGGGATTTTTGGAGCCGTAGTGGATAGCTAGCTTTAGTCTCTTTGAAAGATAAACATTATATAAAAACAAAATTTGTAATGGGGAAGACTGATTTGAAAACATGTATTGTCCATTTATGAGTTATGTTTATGTGGACAGACCCCAAATTAGTGAAAGTGGTACAATCAGTGTGCATTGGAAGAACTGCAATGTAATTAGAGTTTAATCTTCAAGCAAGCTTTCTCCTTCCCAATCATGCATTTGTTCCTTTCTCCTGCTTGGAATAGTTTGGGGTGCACTAAACCCAGATAACACCTACATGTTTGCAAAAGGCTGAATGAACCATGGGCTGCTCAGAGACATGGGCTGGGGGAGGGAGGATTCTTCTCTGCTGTTCTGTGTTGCAGCCATGGGCTAGGGCTAGAAGCTGTTCAAGCAGACAGCACTGTAGCTACTCGATGATGTAGCCTAAGGCAGTGTACCTCTACATTGTAATTTATGTAGTATGTGTGTTTAGGTACACATTAAACAGTTTGGCCTTGGTGTGCAGAAGCGATCCAGAGATTCTGAACAGTAGTGAATCATTTTATTCTGCCATTGCACCCTTAATTTTCACTGCAGTGTTTACTCCAGCATTTCCACCCAACTTTGGGACGGCTATAAATTGGTTATGCAAGTTGTAAGACAAAGAAAAGGATCTATAAGAGTGAGACAAAATAGAAACTCCAGTGAATCACAGCCAAGGTCCAACAATCCTGCTCCTAGTAAAGGTTCCACTGTTGCTGCTCAGCAAGCAAATATTACATTTCAAACATTAGTTTTGACTCATTAAAATCCCTCGGTCCCTCTCACAGCTCTATTTTCTGACAGAAAAGGTGCTTCTGCAGCGTAGCTCGTTTAAGTTAGATAATCCTAGCAAATGGTTGGATGGTGCAAGAAAGACCAAGTGCTATTGTCACTAGACCTCTTTGTCATGTTTGGGGATGGTTTCATATTACATTAGCGGAGACATTTTTCTGGATGATTCAGCTTAGCCAAAATCAACAATATAATAGAATGGGGAATATTACTTAGAATTGAATTTTTGGCATAGTTGAACATGACATAAAAAATGCTTCTATCATAGTCTGTCTAAAACGTGATGTATTTAACATGGTATCATTCTAACTTTTAAATCCTAGCAATTCAATGGTTAACATACTGGATCTTGAGATGTACACTGTAAACTGCTTTCCATCAAGGGTTCTCACGGAATCACCTATGAACTTGTTACAGACCACAGTAACTTTGCACATGACTGGCAAAAGGTCTTGGTCATCAATCTGTCCTGACTAGACCCAGCTGGTGAGTGTGGCTGTAGGAGCTACAGGTTGTTGCCAACTGTGTGAGGATCGAGGTGAGGTCAGCCAAAGCAGGTAGCTGCATTCCAGTCAATGAAGAAGAATTTAAGCTGAATTGTGTTAAAGCTGACTAGGATCAGTCTACCCAGGGAGTTACCACCTGTTCCTCCCTACCCACATATTAGGTACTCTTTTTAGAGCCACAGACCTATGTAAGAAAATCTTTCAATGACAATTAGAGTAAGTCTCAGCAGAGACTGACTAATGAGCAGCTTCCTTCAGCTTGCTGCATTGTGGCATCAAGTTTTGAACCATCGTTGGCTTCAGTTACCAGCTATAAGGACAGTCAGTCAGGCATGAATTAAGCGATGTCGCTGAGTTCTCCTTAATGCAACTCTTTACATGTAAATAAAGTTGCAGGAGTTGCACTGCAAGCTAGTTTTGTTATGATAGTGCCCTTTCGCAGATGTTCTACGTTCCTCTGAGAATGAAGCTGAGAACTCTGGGGTTTTTTCAACTGATGAAGGTACCTAAATCAGTAACAATTACTGTGTTCTTAATTTAACAGTTGCTTTTAAAAGGAAAGTACGAAGGCCCACTCAGCAACTACATCATTTGTTATTCTTGCAGATTCTGTAGATGCTGAACAGGCGTCACGTCCTTCATGTGGGTTATGCTTTTTTAGTGCAGACTTGGTTTTGTTGGGTTTTTTTAGCTGCCAACTAATTTTAAGGAAACTTGTGATCAGCATTTCCTTGATGATAAATGAAGCAGGTAAACAACTAAAAGCTCTTTGTCCGCTCTTCTGAAGTATGGGACCAGTCAGATTGATAGCATCCACAAAACAGCACAGTCATGTGCACTTTCCTACTCTCCTGCTGCTGTGTTTGGTATCATAAGATTATGGGGTCAGGATGGAACACAAAAATTAATCATTCCAAGACCTTGATGAATAGGAAAAGGTTTTTCTTCACCTGTTTTATAAATAGAATGTGATGCAGTACAAGGAGCTTTCAATAGCGCTGTATAGGGGATCCCTTCTATGCCTGCATTAGAGAACCAGAAAGGTAAATGACAGAGTTCCTGCTTCCCTTTCCTAGGACAGAAGATTGGCATGGTATGTTGATTAAAATGGTGAGAGCTTGTAGTCAAAAGAGAGGCCTCTAAAGCCACAAACTCGTCATATGCATTTGTCCGTACAGTATCCTTTGTGTCCATGTGTCTGGCTGGTGGACAGCCTGCAGACCACCTACATGTACAAATTTAATGCCCTAATATTTTTTTTGGCTACACCTGACAGGCAGATAGTAGCCTTCTTAGAAGGTGATTTGTCCCAAACATTACAAGGAGTTTCTGTGGTCTAATCTGGTATGTTCTAGACATTCAAAACATGACAGAAGAACTGTACTAAACATATATTGTATAGTCTTCATGAATCTGTTTGGATTCAGAGCCCCCTGGAATTAAAAAAAAAGTATATCTAATAAAGATACTCCTCTCTGATAATAGCGGTTTAATTTCGTATTGTTTTTCACCAAAATCAGTGGTCCTCCCGGTAGTTACTTCTAATTTAAATTCTAAATCACTGTTAGTACCAATTAAAATTAGGATTACTGTTCTGCCATTCACAGGTTTTGTTACACAGCTGATGACAGAAAAGACGGTTATGAAATATCGGTATGGTACAGGATTCCTTGGCCTTGCTGCCAGTCCTTCATCAACTGAAGTGCAAAACTTTAGGGGGGGCAGTTGGGCTTCTGACCCTTTGAGAAGGGCATCTCCCTTTGAACAGACCAAGCTATTTCAAACCACAAGTCAAGAAACAGGGTTAATAGGTGTGAAAAGCAGTTGCCTGCAGACCATAGCCAGCAAGAAAAAGGTTAAGGCAAGATTCAGACAAGCAGTAAGGCAGAGAAAGGACGAAATGAAGAAACAGTGATGCAGCTACTATTTGTTTACTAGTAACCACACCTAAAACTAATTGTCCTGTACAGAAAGCTGAAGGAATTAGTCATTAGATTATTTTGGAAACCTCCAAAAAAAACCTTGGAAAAGCTATTGCTTTCTACTCTGCATTTAACATGTGAATTCTTTTAATGTAATTCTTTTTATTTATTCCTGAACACTGGAGTACTTTGTTTAGCACAGACATCTTCATACAGAGGAGATGAAATTGCAGTTGACACATGGATAAATGTCTAAATTACGCTGTATGATGATAAGCATTCGGAGACTGTAAAGTATGTCCAAACCATTTTTTCGTACAGAATGTTAAGAGCCTAGTAGATAGAAACTGTAATGGTGATTGGTACCTATAGGAGGTAGAATAATGCAGGCAGCAAATAATAAGAATGATCCTGCTCAAGCCAAAGGAATGCCTAGCCTGACTAATTCTAGGGGAAAAAAAATTTTCTACCATTTTTATAATTTTGTTCTTCATGTATATGTCCTGGCCTATCAGTCAGCTTTCTTTAACTGAAGCCAGCTGGCAGGTGACACTGCAGTTTATCAGCCATCAGTAAATAAAATGTTATGCTCCAGAAAAATTCAATTCCCAGAGCCCAGCCCTAAAAATCAATAAAGCTTCTCCTCCAGCTAAAGCATTTCTTATGAACATTAAGTTTTTAAATACAGCATTTTTCCTCACCTTTCTTAAAAACACGGATAAAAACTAAAACCAAATTAAAACCAAATTAAAATTAAAAGCTGTGGAAACTATGGGACTAGAAACTACAAATCTGTTTTTAATTTTCATAGACATTAAACTTTTTTCATTGGGGTTAACAAATAAACTCATCTAAAATTAGTAAGGATGCAAAGATTTATTATATGAGTCCTTAAAAACTAAAACCATGTTTTGAGTTTTGAATAGTTATAGTAAAACGTTATTCTCACTTTCTGAAGCTCCTGTTCCCGAGTAAAACATCACAAGACCGGTTACTCTGTAGTATAGGATTTTACTGCATTAACGTGTATCATAATACACCTAATAATGTCTTCTTTGTCAGTCAGTAGCCAGCTGTGGTTTAGTTTGGAATATCAAACTAAAGAACTAATAAAATCCAAGTTAATCTTCACTAGTATTTACATCTTTCCCTTTAAATATTTTGATGCCATCTCATTCAGGAGATGGTAGAGGAGTATGAGCAGTCCAGTCATGGAGGCAAAGGGGTCTGCGTGCAAAGAATCTGAAGTCCACATAAGCTGCCAAACAGTACAAATGCCTTTTCCACCCTCTTCCAGCACCTTCTCTTGTTCTGAAATATTTTCTTAATAGACTCAGTTTAGTTATCCAAATACTTATCTGGAACAAACTGAAACCCAATTCTGCTATCTTATAGCAGAGAAAAATTTAATTGGTCTCTGAACAACCTAAACTTTTGAAGACTTTTATGTCTTTGGGCTCTCGTTTAAATGGTTACATTCTAGCTAAGTCTTCTAATAAAAAGCACTTGCTTTTCCATCTAAGAAACCTGAGAAGAATCAGTGTATCAAAGCTGAAAATGCTTTAACAGATTATATAAACTTTCCTGGTGTTGTGGTTGTATCAAATTAAACCTCCTGGAATTCTTTGTGTCACCCCCTATTTCTGGCCAGTGACATCTGTAGTCTACAGTGTTGCACTTTTGGTCTCAAAATTACTGAAGTAGTCAGGCTGCTTTCTGTTAACTTTTAGGATATTAATCATTTGATGCATTCCCCTTCTTTCTGATCTTTTCCAGTGGCCTCTCGAGCTCTCTACCTCAAAGAGGTTCCTACAGCTTGCTGTTGGTGCAAAGTGAAGCATACAGCCCTTCATGGAATCAATGGAGGTCTGATAACTTTATTGTATAAACATCCTTAAAAAGGTTCTGGGACCTTCATTGATTGACACTATATGATTAATTGTCCATTTGCTCTGTGTACAGAGTGAATTGTATTACTTTCTAATCCCATCCTCCTCTTCAGAGAAGCCTGTACAGATCTCTGAGAAAATATCTATTCAGACCCTATTGCTTCAACCCTCCTCTGAGATGAACCACCACACTTTTAAGATGAATCTTGAATGTAATCAAAGTATTACAAAAAATAGAAAAATATCGATATGGAATTCTAACAAATTTATATGTTGGAGAGCTCATGTTCACTAACACGTTTTTGCTCAAAAAAAATGTTATGTAATATAGGAAGGAAAGAGTGTATTTTGTTCATGATTATGCAGATAAAAAACATGCTTGAATTTGGGGGGGTGGTTTGGGTTTTTTGTTTTGTTTTTTTAAACTGGGCTGCTTGAGTGCTCGTAGGTTTCTGGATTGGGAATAATACTAGTACTCCTACTACTTTAAAGGGTTATGGGGCACATTTTCAATGGGAAAGAATTATCATCCCCCTATCTTGAAGATAAATCACATGGATAAATTTGCTTGATTAAAAATGACATATAAAAATATCTCCAAGAGAAGATGAAATTCAAAGAAGTCGTCATCAGATAAGACCCAGAATTAATCTCAGATCTATGTGTTAGAATTGAGCCCATTCACTAAATTAAAAAATTTGGAATAACATTCATGTATTTCTGACAGTTACATTTTCTTATCTTACAGCTGAACATCAAGAAGGACATTCTATTCTGATATATTTGGTAACATCTTATTCAATAACTAGAAATATATTGAAGCTTTTATTTCTGAGCAGCATTAACAAGGAGGTAACTGCAAAAAATTCTGCCCAGTGTGTGGAACAGGCTATTTTGGGGGTTTCTTTGTGTCAGCTCCCTCTATGTTATAGATGAAAAACAGTTTTCACTAAGGGAAATACAGAAATGTAAGGAAGAACCTGAAAGTCAAGAGAACTTTTTTCCCTAGTTGTTTTTGCTTGTCTGGCAGTAGGATTTATTTTTCTCTACTGAGTAAGGTCTTACAGGCACTGGGAATAAAGTGCAGCATTTTTTGTGGTCCCACTCAGAAGACCAGTTTCAGTGTGCTGAGAGAGTCCCATCACTGGCCCTTTTTCCACTCAAGCTGAAGCTTACTTGGTTTTGGCTTGCTCACCTGCTAGCATGCGACAAGCCTCCCTGCAGTCTATGACTGAATGACTGTCCCTGCCTTACATAGCAGCAGAAGTGACTCCTGTTCTCATACACACCGGCAAAGTACCAGTCTGTGTTCAGAATGTATCTTTTCTGTAAACAGTTATTTTCATTTCAAAGCTGTTTTTGTCACTGAAAGTCTTTGACTGTTATTGATGGTAGCTAATTGTTACAGCAAACGAACTTGCTGTTGGGAACAAACAGTGTTCCAGCACCTCTGGAAACAATACCGTGTAACACCGTGGTGCGTTTGGGTAAATTCAGGACACCAAGTTGAGGCTCTGTTGGGTTCTAGCTAGCTGCCAAGGTGTCCTGGTTTTGGCTGGGACAGAGTTAACTCTCTTCTTAGTAGCTGGTACAGTGCTGAGTTTTGGATTTAGTGTGAGAATGATGTTGATAACACACTGATGGTTTAGCTGTTGCTAAGTAGCGCTTATCTTAAGTTAAGGACTTTTCAGTTTCCCATGCTCTGCCATCAAGCAGGTGTGCCAGAAGCTGGGAGGGAGCATGGCCGGGACAGCTGACCTGAACTAGCCAAAGGGATATTCCATACCATGGAATGTCATGCCCGGTATATAAACAGGGGGGAGTTGGCCGGGAGGCGCGGATCGTGTCTCTGGCATCGGTCAGTGGGTGGTAAGCAATTGCATTGTGCATCACTGGGTTTTTTTCTTCTTTTTTCCTCTTTTTTTTTTTTGTTACACTCCTTTTCATTACTATTATTATATTTCATTATTATTATTGTTAGTATTATATTTTACTTTAGTTATTAAACTGTTTTTATCTCTACCCACGAGTTACAGCTTCTTTCCCGATTCTCCTCCCCATCCCACTGGGAGCTGGGGGGGGAGTGAGGGAGTGGCTGCGTCGTGCTTGGCTGCTGACTGGGGTTAAACCACGACACAAGGCTAAAGATTCCCTAGTTCCTTAGCTTTCTAAAAAATGATTTGCCTACATTGGAAAAGGGAAAAGCTACCAGGAAAACATCTACAGCTTTCTGTTTTGAAAGTCTATGGAAAAAGTGAAACTAATTTGTTTTGCTTTGTCATCTGGATGATAAAATACATACTGTAATATATTTTAAAAAAATAATCATACTTCATTCTTCACCAAATGATAATATTGGTGCACAGAAATGAGGAAAGCTGTATTGCACATGCTCTCCCCTGCTACTACATTTGCTTTATTCTATTGTAATTCCCATGTAAATGGAATTACTTGTATGTTAACAATAAACAGAAAAATCAGGACCCTTCTACCATTAGAAAATCTACAGCATCTTCTAACAAGATCTTTTTTTTTCCCCTCTTGCTCAGCTGAGAGGGCGTCAGTCTGTGATGAGGCTCGTAGTTTTTACATTTCCTAAAAAACAATGTGGATAGAAGGTTCAACTTGCTGCACTTGAAACCACGTGTGACTGAAAACATTGCCACAGCAACCTTCCTAACATTATTTATGGGTGGAACAGGGACAGTCAACACCTATTATGTCATTTTCCTCATCGGCCCCCACCCCAAGTCTGCTGAGGTTTAGAGTTGGAAATGCAGAGCCCAGCATTCAGCTACATTCTTACAATGAGGAGTGAGAGTCCCGACCAAAGCCGGCACAAACAGTGAAAAAAGGGGGAATTTGTAATGCCGATGGGAGAGATGGTATTGACAGTCTGACATGGCAAATCCTTGTTTGCAGTGGGAATGACTTGGAGTTAGCAGATAAGGTCAGACAGAGGATGTTTCCTATCCAAGTCATCATCAGCTACAAACAATGTTGCTACTTCACCCCTAGGCAATCGCCCTTGTCATCCGCACCTGCCTTTACCATTTTTCCCTGATACAAACCTGACCTTTTTATTCTTGAAGCCTGTATGCTAACTATACACATGTGTATCCTGGGCAAAGAAGGTAAAGGGAGGAAATGTGAGCTTCCATTATCTAAACAAACATTTAAATACCTAAACAAAGCAGCCAGTTCCTTAGTTTGTTCCGTAAGGTATTCTGATAGGTAAACACCTTATTCTTGACTGTATTCATAGCTGTTTTGCCAAGGAAGGTTCTACATTAAGATCTAAAAGACTTATATAAATATATCACCCTCCAATATTTATTCTCGGTTTTATCTTTATGCTATTCCTGAATCATCCCATCCATGGTCTGCATCTTCGCGTGCATGGATGTACCAAAGGTCACTGATCCCCAGGGGAAAGTCAGGCTGCGTTACATTGAGTAGGGAAGACGACTGCTTTTGTTATGCACACCCCAAGGATAATCCCTCTCAGAGGAGGCATGGAAGAGGCTCATGGATTTCTTAGCATTAATTTCTAACAAAGACGTGAAGTTTTGATGCTCCTTTTCAGCCTTGAATTGGCTAGCTAAAGAGGCATGGTGCTGTTTGAACCCTCTCCAAAATCACTTGAGGTGATCCATTCCAGATCTGTAGCAAAATGTCATAACCTCTTTGGGTATGTAAGAACCCAACTCTCTATATTAATTAAATAAAAGTGGCACTTCTTTTTACTCTACTCTTACGAAACCTATCCCCTGATACTCATGTGAAAGAACCATTTTTACACCTTTTAATTCCAATTATACTCTGAAGAGTGAAGCATGGCAGAAGTTTAATTCAGTGTCACCTTTTTTTCTCTCTGAAAGCATCCGTGATCATGCAGATAATGCAGGGACAGTGCAAGTTCTTACTGTACCTTTAATCTACTAAAAGAATCCTTTTCTTATTAATAATAGATGTGAAAGAATGAGCTTCAATCCAGGTGCTCTAACCATATGCCTCAAATGATAACAATGAAAGCAGAGTTTTTAGGGATAGGAGTAAGAAAAGAATGTTTTTAATATGTTCTTTTAAAAATAACTTCGTATCCATTCATTTTATGGGAACTAATCTTAACCACACACTTTTAATACATATTCAGTTTCTGCACTAATCTAGGATTTTGAGTTTTTGTCAAAGCATCCCTGCTGCACCTTTGTCAAGCAGAGTTTGAATAAAATGCCTGAATAGAAAGTAGGAGACACTAAGGAAGAAATCAAGCCATACCAAAAAAAAAAAAAAAATCACATATCATATTGTAATAACTGTATAACATATTGCACAATGAAACAAAAGGAAAGCTCAGTGATTTTCCAGTGTACTCTCCTGGCAC
This sequence comes from Gymnogyps californianus, assembly GCF_018139145.2. Classification (NCBI taxonomy): domain Eukaryota; kingdom Metazoa; phylum Chordata; class Aves; order Accipitriformes; family Cathartidae; genus Gymnogyps; species Gymnogyps californianus. The sequence continues at coordinate 22,941,067 of NC_059477.1, read as the reverse complement.
TCAACCCTCATCTGTGTCATACCTGCTATAATAATGAATTAAAATAAATTCATTTTCAGTTTTCATTGTTTGTTGTGCTCTCTTTCCTTCTACTTAACTTATTTATTGTTATTGAGTTGACTTCCATAAGGCTTTGATGAATTTTGGTGGAAAAGACAGCATACATTCAGGCTTCTAATCTTTTAAAATAGGGAATAGATTACTAGAAAGAATGGGAAAATTATTAAATATAAATTGACATAGCTGGAAATGGCACCTCTAAGCTCATTCCAAGTTCTGTCTTATTATAAATTGAATTTTGCGTAACATAAATCAAAACACATGGAAATAAATGTACAAATGGAAAATTAAATTATTCTATTTTTCAACTTTTCTTTATAATTGTTTCATTCTTAGTAGAGAACCAGAGCATCTTCGCTTCATAATTATAAACAAAAAGCAATAAAAATGAGTTTGAGATTGAACAAGGATCCTGGTAAAGGAGGCTGGAGCCAGAGGGGTGGAGGGCAGGAGGGTACACAGGAGGGTGACAACTGCAGGAAATGAAATGTGTGTGTATACGTGCGCATACTCTGAAGGGAGGACAGAGATCAGTAAAAGATTGATGGAAAACAAGTGTCTGGAAAATAGAATTAAGAATAACCCAGCAAGGAGGTTAAGAACGAAACTTGGAGGTGTTGGGATGTGCAGCTGGGACTGCAGCTACTCTGCAGGTGAGAGCTGTGCGACTGCGATGAGAAGATGGGAGTGAGACCAAGGAGGAAACAAAGCAGAAGTGGGCAGATAGCTCACAAAAGTGGGTTATTTTTTAAAAGGACAAAAGTCAGATTTGCAAGCTGAATCAGCATTATCGCTTACCTAAATATCGCTTACCTAAATATCTACTCTTAAAGCTCCCAGGAACTTGACATTAAGCTTTTAACCTTCCTGTTGTATCAATATAAGCAATAACTCAAACTTTTAAATGTTTATTTTACAATCAATGTTTTGGCTAAGCCAAGTGGATCCCACAGACATGTAAGCAATTCAGCTGGCTTTCACAATACGAACGTTTTATGCTTGCATACTATTATTATTCACTGTTTATGGTCTTAACGCTATTCATACTAGACATATCTTTCTGGATGGTAGTTTTGTTAGCTAGAACTGATGCAAACACTGACAGCATATTCTGTCTTTTTTAGGTTTTGTTTCTTTAGTAACAGTATAGTAATACCTGCTAAGGATGAAGTCTATAGCACATTTGCCAGAGAAATAATTTGAAATGGCCACTCAACCCTTTCGATGGCTTTCTTCGCACCACACAGTTTATTCTTTTGTTGGGCAGACTAAATAACTGCAATTCAATAATTCAGAAGCTGAGCACAGGCTGATGTAGGACACTGTGCATGTGCACTGCTAGAGAGAGCGATGGGGCCCCAAAGCGTCCCCTGTGACAGGGAGTGCAGCGCAGGGCTCTGAGTCATCGCCATCCCAGCTGCCTTGTGCTACCAGTGCTGTATTGCTGCCAAACCTGAGCTGGCTCTGTGCCAGCCACATTTGTGCCTTTCACTTCTCATTCCAGGGTTAGACTATTACTTGCATCAGGACTGTATGAAACTCATAGAAATAATTGAGGTTTACAGAATATAAAGATTTCACAACAGTGTATTAAAACAAATGATTGTATCACTAAATCCTCATCTGTGATTTTGAAGACATACAGAGCCCATGTGTTTCTGTATGCATCAGGAGAACTTGTAGAGTTAAATTTACATAATCTGACAATATGCAACATTTGTAGAATTGTAGCTGGCTTTTCATAGGTATTCTCCAAATATAAACTATTTTATGTGCTGAAAATCCTGAGATGGAGCTGTTGAGAGTAATTGTGGAAATACAGCTTTCCCCAGGAGTGATATGCTTTTGGAATCCGATTTTGAATCCTTTTTGTTAAGATGAAGATAACCTACTGTTTAAAGATAACCGTACAGTTTCGCAGGTTTGCATAATTACACCTTCATCTTGCCAGCTCACTGTGGAAAGCATCATAATGGAAGATGAGAAAATGTTTTAAGGGTGATGCAAGTCTTTTTATCCAGAAAAATCATTGGTAGTCCCCTGCTATTGTTTTAAAATATTGTCAAGATATATAGAAAAATGCTTTTGTAACTTGTCAATTTTATTACAATCAGGATAACACTTCTTTCATATTCACATACAATTATTACTGTAAGAGAACACTGACGTCATGAAAGAAGGAAACACAACCATAGCAAACTTGGGTATCCTAGTAGCAGTGTTTTCCTCTATTATTCACTGAGCTATCTTTGGTTCAAACGCGATGTGCAATGTTAAGAACATGCATTTTCTGAACTTGGAGTTCAGAAGGATTTCCAAAGGCTTCCTGATCAAAATGTGGCTTTTTGCAATGAAAGCTGCAAAATTGCCTACTCATTGCAAGGCTACTAAAGACACAAAGATGGATGACTTCGGATCATTGATATGCTTTTTGTATATTATTATTTTAGTGATAAAGCAGAACAGGAGGAAAATCACAACCTCTCAGTGTCAACATATGACCAAATTATGCAGACACATTCTAAAAGAATTAATTAAAAAACTGAACACATGGCAAAGGAGATTTCAGAAGTTTGTCTTCTGAAGATTTTAACAAGTCGACTTCTGAGAACAATCTAACTCTTGAGGCAACCTATTCCCCATTAAGAACCTTACTTAAGGTCTATTAAAATAATGAAAAAAGACTCCCTTTGACTTGGATGATTGTTCAATTAAGTCTTCGTCTGCCTAATGGCAGATCCCTCACCTTGCAGTGCTGACCTTTGTATGAGAGTCTCATTCTGGGATCAGCATGGGCTGGCCAGCAGGGAGAAACACAACAGAAGCAAAAAATAACTGGCATGCGATTCAAAGCAAAGCTTTTGCCTTTCTTTGCAATAGTTGATGTTATTTAGAGTTTTAAGAAGGGGATGCAAAAAATCAGTTTTGGTAACAAGACTTTCCTGTAACTGTTATGCTTTTGTGATGCAAATTGATCTCATAATTCACAGATCATAGGAAATGCTACACTATACAGCAGACTACTAAAGAGTGACTAGTCACTGATGAGTTCTTTTTATATCAGTGTTTTGACAGTGGAACAGTCTTGTTGAGTCTACTAACACCTTAAACTACAGTGGAAGGCAATCAAGTCAGACTGAGAACTCAAATTCTCATCATAGGAAACAGCATACAGTACCTAATAGATTTAAGATACCTATTCAGTGAAGTAAGGGTCAAGTACCACCGAGACAAGAGAAAAATCTACTGCACATTGTGCTTATATTATGCTTAAATTATAAAGCAAGCCCTTTGTCAAAAGTGTGTTCTAGTATTCTCAGAAGAACTTAATAGTACTGATTTAGATTATTTCATTTATCTTTCTAAAAATCAAAATATTTGTCGTACTGAACTCACTTGAACTGAACAAATTTGGTGTAAAGATAGTTATTTAAAGAGAGATAATATTTTATCTCTGCCAGTAGTAGCAGTATATGTGAAAAAGCCAGTCAATTCTGTCACGGACCAGGATGGTGGTTAAGAAATGGAAAACATCTGTCCTGGCAGGTTCACTATTCATTTCTGACACCTGGCTGGTACAATATTGAGCACTTAAATTTATGGAAGATGATAGTCTGAAAATAAAGCATTATGCTTTCATCCACAGAACCCCCTTCTGAATTTCTTCACAGCTGATTTGTACAATATTTTTATTTTTTAGTAAAGGATTTATTTCAGAAAGTTTTCTTATAAATGCTTGGTTATACATGGATAGCCATTCATTCTTCATGCTTGTAAAAATTGTATGAAGTCTACCTAGAAGCCTTTTGCATCTGTTACAAGACTAGGTTGTTTTGGTTTTCCTTTGTATTTGATGGGTAATTTAATCTACAAATAGAAAGCATATTTTGCTTGCATATTGTTTGTAGCAAAGGCTGACATTTTAGTAAAGTTGTTTGGCACTGAAACTTGCAAGTCTACTGTTGGCAAGAAAACACTCTCCCACCTACTGAAAGAACAGTAGAAACCTGCATTTTTGAAATGGCACTCAACAGATGAAACTGGTAGACTCCTTCCACAACCCTACCTTTATTCATTTTTCTATATTGCAGTTGCCTTTAAAATCCTAGAATTGTATAAAATTGGTCATACAGCCCCTACTGGAAACAAGCTTCCTTGTTTACTAGTTCCTTTTTTACTCACTATATAAACACACAATTGCAGAAATCCCAGAACTGTTTATTTGCATGTTCTATAGCCTGTGTCCAGAAGTTTTATTTGTTTTACTAGCTGTAGTGAAAACTAACCTACATGTGTTTTTCTGTAGATTAGCAAACCTATACAGAAAATAAATGCTCAAAGACAACAAACCCCCCGACATTTCTTGCAAATGCAAGAATGCGATATAATATTTCAAAACTGGTCAGCTACGGTGCCACAGTGAAATAGCTTGATACTAAGAACTGTACAATATTTGCATCTCCATTTAACCTTGATTGTCTTTCTGGGTGCTGAGCACTGAAAAATCAAAGCTAGTTTGTTTAAATGCTTTCATATTATTCTGTGTACCTACCTTATGGGACTCACTGCAGGATTTGGGGGGGGGGGAAATCTGTGTGATTTCAAGCCGAAATCTCATTGGAATTAAAGTAATTTGAGTAACGGCCAAGATTTTCAAAGAGACCTAGAGGATCTCTGACTTCTCCTGCTTGAGAAAGGCAGAATCGACATGCTCTAGAAGCATTAATTAGCTAGTCTAATTAAGGTTTTATAAAAATTTACAAATAAATGAGCCTATCTTCTTTTGCATGAAACATGCTTTGTTATACTCTGTTAAGCCTACTTGTTAAAAGACCACCCACAGTGGCAGTATAGAAGGATTTTACTACTTGGGCATAGACTGAAGTGCATGAAATGCAGAAAATCTGCAGTCACTTTGCAGTTTTGGTACAGGCCTCTTTTTGGTGCAGTACAGCACATGCACCGACTTAGGAGCAAAGGGACTTGCTCTGTTGGCAGTCCAGAAGGGCAAGTCCCAAGAAGGGTTAAACTAGAGGGGATCTGTAAAGCTGTAACTCACTGTGCTTTGGGTGAAAATAAAAGCTATAGAGGGAAAAGACTTTCAGGGACACATTTTTAATACAAATTTTGAGACGTATTTGACTCTGGAGTTTTAAATGAACAGTCAATTTAGCTGGACCAATGCACTGACTCCATTTGATTGCATTTTTTCTAATGGAAAAGTTTGAAATGTCTTTATGTGGTAGAGGAGAGCTGTACTCAATACGAAGTGTTTTAATGTCTGGGCAAAATTTGTAGCAATAAAGATGGGATGTGTAGATGGTCCACATTTAAGATTGTTAAAAACAGTTGTGAAGTCCCTATCTTAGCCATTTTGTATTTCAGTTTATTGTTCAGAAGGTGGAGGGAGAGAATTAGAAGGAAAAAAAAGGAAAAAAAAAGACAACTAAATTAGCTGTTTTACAGAGATTACTAAAATGTTGTAATTGCATACAATTATCTGTAACTAGATAGAAAAATATGTGCCATTGGAGATGTAACATGAAGTTACTTCAGACAGCTGTTCTTTTCTACCAGAACAGGCTGTGCTCAATTATGTAAAATCAGAATAAAATGAAAGCATATTTTTATTTTTTATATTTTAGGCTATAAATTAGCTCTCACAATTTATTCAGATACTATCTATATTTCTACACACTACTGATCATTGTGGAGAAAGTGTGTTGAAGAAACTTACAAGAACTAGATTTATTTTCCTTAATTCCATGCTAATTCTGTGCAATTATATTTCAAGTAAGGGGTGCACAGGACCATTGCCATTTAGTATAGTGGTCCAGTCAAGACCTAGATGTTCAGCCATGGCTGAGGAAGAAGGCAAAGCATCTGTGGTGAGGCAATGGCTTGGCAGCCTATAACTAATTTCTGTAGATGTTTTAAGATAATTTGTAAGAGGGGCCTTGTCTAGCTTCTTTTCCTCCTCAGCTTTACATAATGTCTCTGACCTAAAGAGGCTGATGAAATCTGTAAGTCTGGACTTGACAAAGCTGATCCGGACAGCCTGGAGACATTTTGAGCCAGTACAATTAATTCTTTATAAACACTGAACTCACTTTTGAGAGAAAGTGTGGGAAAACTTGTTTGTTCTATAAAAACCATTGTCTCAGCAATGCACCACATAGATTTACAGTGACTTCTAGTAGCTTGGCATATTGATCTTTGGTCACTGCACTGTACAGTAGCCCATCATCAGTGAACTGCTAAACTGGCATTTCTCTTTTAGAACAAGTTAACAGTGAAATCCTAGCTCATTAATGTGAGTTTTCCCATTGATTTCTGTAGCACCTGGACTTTTTATAGTATGAAAAAGTTTTACAGGCTAGAATAGCTACATGTTAATTACTTTGTGATACCTACACATTCATAGAAACAGAACATGTGTAATTCATATAATTTCATTTTTTGGATAATTGGTGGCATTTTCTGAAGAGGAAAACATGAATAAGTAGATAAAAAGCTGAATAAATTCAAATAAGTGCACAAGACAAGAAATACATATCTGTCACTGATGCCAAAGTTATAAAAGATTATTTTAAAAAACAAGTTGGAAGAATAACGAATGAGATCATCAGATCTTTAACACAGGAAGAATGAATGACAGTGAAAAGAGGAACGGCTGAATATGAATGTAAACTATGCATATGGACTATGTTGTTTGGTTTTTTTTTAAAACACGTGGGACACATTTTTTCCATAGTGCCCATACAGAGCTTTCAGTAACCTGGAGTCAACCCCCATTTAAAGATAAATCGTGTTGTCTCTCAAACACAACAAAACGTAGAAAGAGACTATGAGTCTTTGTCTTTAAGAAACACAGGTGTGAAAGTGATGTAGCCAAATATTTTTTATACCTAATACAAATAGTAAGTATTTCTAATGCAGGTGAGGGAAAAGAAAATGTTAAAAGCTAAAAACATGAGCATTCACTGTGAAGTTAAATGTAATGCAGGCAAATCAGAAGGCCTTTCACAGTTTCACATCAGTCTTATAAAACAAACATTCCTGTAAAGCCCATGTCATTCTAAAGAAAGAAGATGGAAGAGAACATTTGGCTAAAGTAGTTCTCAGTTGCACAGAGACAGACAATAAGTAGTACAGTATCAATTTCAAAGATAAACCTATTTCTCAAAGAAAGTCACAGACGTCTACATTATTAAATTACCTTTTATGGAAACTTTTGGAAAAGTTCTTAATGTTCATTGTGCGCTAGCTATCTCATTTTGGAACTGGCGGGGTTTGTACATCCAAGTTTGCTGAACACTCTACAATATAATGTTATTTATAGTGTTTCCAGTAAGGGGAAAAAAGATTTTCTGAAGCATTAAAATCAAGTCAACACTCCATTATCTGCAATGAAAACAGACTGGAAGAAGCTCTCTTTCCCAGACTGAGGGAAGATTTAATTCCACTGCTTCTGAAGCTTGGTGTGCCACCTGTGACTGGCTCTTCCAGAACTGCTCCGTGTGCACACTGTGCAAACACATGGAGCCGGTTCAGGTGCTGCATCTGGGTCTGCCTGGCCCAGTAAGACATTTTGGAACCAGAAGTGCCGGCAGGGCATGGCAGGCATGCTCAAACTGGCTTCACTTCAGCACGTTACCACACAAATTGTGTCCTGTTTGGCTTCTCCAGAAGCGACATTCTGGCAGCACTCCAGAGCTGGTATCACCTTGATGGACCTGAGCTGGCCTGGTCTATATCAATTTTTTTTCTCTGTTCATGGCACCCATAACCCAGGCACTTACATGCAAAACCAGGCTGCACACAATGCATGCACAATTCTTTCTTATTTACAGAATTTTTTAGCAAGTGACTTCAGGGGTATTGTCTAAAGTCAGTATTTAATTCCTCTGAAATAAGGAGAAGCTTATTCATTCATCATTGAAGTAAGCTTCAGAACTTGCAAAAAGAAAAAAGTCCCGTTCTACATAAACAGAAAGGGGAACTATGCCGGGAAGCAACACCTGAGAATAACTACTGGACAACCATTGCATGTCTGAGTAGCTGGAATCTTGTCTCAAAGAAGGTTTAGCTCCTTTGTGCCAATGTGTTAGTCTTAAGTGACAAGCAGAACAGGCCTAGGAAGTAAGGCATAATACTTTTCTCCAGCTGTTTTCAATGAGGCATGTGAAAAAGAAAACATTACAAAAACTAAACATACAGATAGCACCAAAAATTTGTTGTCAGCTCTAATTCTATTTTTGTTAGCTTTATCATTTGCTGGCATCACAAGGCACACATAGATAATATTGCCTGTCCTTTTGTACATTAGAATATTTTTAATTGCTATGTCATTAAAAATTGTGGTAGGAAAAGGAGAATTTGTCTTCAGTTGACCTTGCCTTTTGGTCCCTTCAATTTCAGCTAAACCTAAAGGTAGGAGGAGAGCCATGAGAAGCATGGCGGCGAACATGACTACAGACCTCAAATTTCAGGGAAAGAAGCATTTTGATAAAGGAGAAAGATAGCAGTTAGGATCACCACTGAGTGAAAAGATGCAGTATGAATTTAACTATATTGTCAGGGAGTCCATGCAGGGGAGAGATACTACAAATGAAAATCCAGAATATAGTAGGGCTCATAAGATTTGCAGGTTGCAGAACTGCTTTGTTTTCTGTCAGAGATAGCATATTCTTAGTTTACATCTATTTGTTGGACACGTCTGCTGCTTCCAGTCACTGCAGTGATGGGGACCTGATCTACCTGTAATGAATCAGCAGATACCATGTATCAGAGAAAAGGGCAGGAAAAATTGTTTTCTTAATAACATCCTTGTTAGATGGATGTAAACTGGCTACATCACAACCTAGATTAAGATAGACTAGCACTGATGTTTTCTAAAAATAAACTTCTTAAATGCACAGATTTTAATTTTGCTGTACTTAGAAACATTAAATAGCCATTTGCCTTGACTTCTGCTGGTGTTTCTGATTATCAGTAGTTACTCAGAAACTCAGAACTGCCCTTGCAAGGCAGTTCCACCTTCTCCTGACTTGAGTAGTGTATTTTGCAACCAACATCATTATTTTGGATTTTTTCTTCTAACCTTTTTACTAGGTCACCATCTGTTACTGCAGCTGCATATTTTGTGTGAAGTAGATAGGACACTGATTTTGTATTTAGGAGCGTGCACCTGTGAGAACCCAGTGTCCCCTGCTGAGCAAAGACCTTAGCTGAGCACGGGGCCAGTGAGGAGTACCACCTCCTGAACCACCGTTATTACTCCTTGCAGCCCTGGGGCATTTTATTGTTCTTGAAACCAACTGGCATCAACTGTAGGAAGGACATTAGAAAAAATGGTAAGCAATAATGAAATATTTACAAATGTATAATTTAGACAGGGATGTTCAGCACAATGAATGTGCCAAAGTGCTTCCAGTTTTGGCAGCATTAAGGTTAATCACATGTGAGGTTTGACTCTGCAGTTCTTATTGAATAAAGACTATAGATGTTTTTCTTTAAAGGTTACCATAGGATTCGTCTTGAATATCTTAGAAAAATACATGCACAGAATGATCTGAAAAAGTAAAAGAATTAAATGGCTGATGACAATATGCAGCTTTCAGTAAGAAGCACAGATTTAACAATATCAGTAAAATACACGTGCTGAAGGAACGCTTAATGTTTAACAGATCATGGTAGAATAAATTTGTGCAAAGCCTGCTGGGAAGGTAGCAGTAATACCACTGATTTAGGATGTACTGGGCATATTTTTGCAGCAAGTGTCCGTAAGGGAGACAATAACTAATCTATTCTTTGTGCAAATAAGGTGATGGGAAGTAAATTGATTGCTATTTCTTCATTATATAAAATTATGACTTGTTTGAGAAGACAGCAGTTTGGGGTTTGATGTACCATTTAAAACTACTTTTTGCTGACAAGTAACAGCTTGTGATATAGTTGCAAGGATTTACTTTTTAGAAACATCACAAAATTAAAACCAACCAGCCACAAAAACATCTCCTCTCCTGCCCTTCTTTTAACTTGAAATAACAAGTGTGTAACAGACTTCACCAGCAGTTTACAGTCTTAACCACTTTCTCAACGACCTTGATCAACAAGTAGATAGTTATGGCTGTATATGCCAGCCATATATACGGAGAATGAGTTACCCTTATGCAGAAGTCTGTCTCATCTATTTTTCATAGATACATAAACAATGTGTATATATAAAAAAGTATATATTTCCAAAGATATATATATAAACAAAAAAATACATGCAATTATATACATTTGTATCTATTACTAAGAGTAGTTAACTTTTAAGCAGTTCAGGAAATCAACTTGACTCTACAGGACCTCATCACCTCATGATATGCCAACCTGCTTTTAATAATAGAAAAAAAAGGCAGATTTCCACTCACGTGTACAAATTAAGAGGACTTCACTGCATCTGGAAGCATTCAAGTGACTGCTATGAGAGTTAGTTGCAAGTGTGTCAAATGAATACCATGCAGCAACGGGACTAGTTCTGCTTCAGGCACCTGTGGACCACATTCAGTGACAAGTCTGGAACTTTTTGATAGCTGCAGTTTTTTCATAGAAACTATCTATTCACATGAATAATCAGTTTCCTTAGTGATACTCCTTTTTTTTAGTAAGAGCTCACCAGAAGAAAGCCCCTTTTTGTTTTAGCTGCTTTTTCAAATACTTTCAAATTAGTTCATGACTCCACACGGACTTATTTCATCTGCAGGATGACAAAAGCTTTCTTGATCACATGAATGTAATTTTCTGTTAATGAGAACTCTTGAGATTTCTAACGTGAGCAGTGAATTTACAAAAATGGTTTCTGTTTTTTTTAAGATTCATTTCATGAAATACCACTAAATTAGGTCAGGCATGAAAGTTTCAGGCTCATATGTCTAAAAAGAACATAACTGTTATCATTCACTAATAATAATGTATTTTAATAACATTCAGGTTAAATCTCTAAGCATTCCTGTTCGCCTCTATTTAAAACTACTGTAGTATAAATGAAATACTGGTCCCGTGTTTCAGATAAAGCTAAAAATGAGTCCTGTGACTAAACTATGCTGGATGTGATTTAGAGAAAAGTTTCACTACGCATTTTATAGAGCTATTAATAAAATTATTAAAAAATCAATAATGAGATTTATGCTGTTTCTTAATATTATTGATTTTTTTAGTGCAAAGAGTAGATCATATTAGACACAATATATTTTCTAGTTTCATTACTGAAAATGACCTTTTTCTGTCTTTGAATAGCCAATGCTCAAAAAAGAGAAGGAAAAAGATATTTTTTCAAAATGTTACTTTCCTATCACAGTTTTAATTTTCATTTAGAGTCCTAAAGAGTTTATATGGTGTATCTAGCCATAATTTCTCTCTTACTATTGCACATACCTTGCAGAAATTGTTCAAGAAACTTATTTTTCTATAAAAGAAATAATAGAAGTCTGCCATAATTTGCCCATTATGCTATGAAGATTTCAGTGCAAATGAACTTTATAGCAGCTTTGTGATCATAATCACTGTTCATGCTAAAACACAAAAATTATGTTTAAAAACCCCCAACCCTCATTTGTAATATGTAACCAGTGTTAGATTGATTTTCCTCTGGTGGGATAATATTGAAAGTAGGGTTTACAAGATTTCATTGACCAACTGGCATTTTCTTTGTGATCCACAGGGGTTTTTCCTCTGTCTTCAAGTGTAACAGAAGTGATTTTAATTAGTATTTCATTAGTATTAGTAATTTAATCTTTATGAGATTATTGCAGGAGGGCTCTTAGGATGACTGTTAAGAATTCAGGTGTAAAACCGGTACCATCGGAGCCAAGATGGTTTGACTCTGCTGGAGTTTGAGCTATCAAATTCCTCCATGGAGAAATAGAGACTACTAGAAAATCAAGATTTTTCTGCTGCTAGAAAATTATGGGAAATAATTTAAAAAGCAAAGAGAAATGCCCTCCTTAGGTAATTTCTGTTTCATGTAACTTTTAAAACTCTAGATTAATTTCAGCTGTGTGTTATTTCAGGATGCAGAAGACTTGGTGATGGGGAAGGCACGTGAAAGAGAAACTAAGCAACAAAAGGCAAAGGTCAGGTAGAACAGATCGTTAGACTTATTAAGAAAGAATGCTGAATTCCCTTATGCAGGTTGTTCCTCTCAAATAAATTCTTCCTTCAATTTGACTTTGTGGTGCTGCAGTACTGGGCTAGACTCTAGACTAGAGACCAGTAGCATCAGGAAATCCAGTGGTAACTCTTGAAGGTTACTGAGTTACAGTGTCCTACTTATGAATATTTGGAGAATATATGTCTGATCTTTATTATCTGAAATCCTATGTATCAACTCTGTATTTCTCAGAGCGAAAGCTGCAGCATCATTCAAGGCTAGTAGGTGGTACTGGATTTTGTAAAATCCAGTTGTAAAAGTTTAGTGCCAGAGATTCAGGTCACTGTTCTTTAGGTCTGTCCTTGTACTCATCAAACAAAGAACATTCTAGCAGACGTTGATACAAAACAGGAAACCTCTTACTACAGCTTTCAACTCATTAAAGGTTTTCCCAGTTGGCAGTATGGGAATAAAAGCTCTTCTAAATGGATTGCAGGGGGGGAAAGAAATACAAGGAGAAAATAGTTATACGAATTAATGAAGAGTGGATGAAATTCATCAATTTTAAATTAGTTGACATGCTGAATAAACTTATTTAAGAAAACGTGCTGTCTTCCAGGAGATAGGAGAATCAGAATATAATGTAGAACCTGTAAAACAGCTATTGAAATAATACAAATAAGGAAATGCTTGAGAAATTTTAATATTCAATATATTGTCAACATTTGCAATCATTTTAAGATGCTAAAATAAATCATAATGAAGTTCCTGAACTTCTGAGAATTAGTTTTGTAAAGGCATGAACATAGTTCCATGAAATCTCTGAAGAATGGGGGTAGAGAGAAGATGAAAGCAGCGGCATCAATCTTTCTTCTAAATTTTAAACCTGAACAATGTAGTGCTACCTGCCATTCTCCATACATTTGCACCAACTAGTGGTATTTTTCAGACTTGCGCTATGATTCATACACAGAGCACACTCCAAAACTGTGTATGTCAAAGAGATTGTTACTTTTCTTGTAGTTTCCTACTAAGAAACTGGGGAAAATGGCATCTGTGTTATGCCAGAGGTGTCAGCTGAACAAACTGATGTTTCTTCTGTGTTGAATTAGAACAGTGTTATTTCCACAAGTGTCTGCTACTTACACAAAGGCAGAAAGTGCTGGCAACTATTTGGAACTTTTAAATTGTGATTTACAAGAAAGTCACCTAGAGTGCTTGGTTGGGAAGTTCTTCACATCTTTGTTCGCCAATCTCCTGTGTTTGTTATTCATCATATTTCTACTCATTCTTCTTTACTAGTTATCATCTCCTAATAGTCCAGTTTGTGGACTTCATGTCAGTAGGCAAGAACATTTGTAATTTTGGCTCCTTCTTTTTGTTTTAGTCTTTTTTTTTTTTTCTTTGTTTTCATCTTTTAAGGTCTTACCAGAAAATGCTTTAAATCTGTTCAGGTCAACAACAGAAAAAGAATATCCCTCATTTGAATAGTTTTGGCCGAGTGATGAGTAAGTGACACTTATACCATAAAAAGATTGGAAGCGGTCTATGTGCTATTCCATAATTATTAAAGTAGAGCTGAAGTTCTGTGTTTATAAGTTGTAACTACCTGAATTCAATTATATCAATTAAATATACTTTAATTTAAGAAACTTGTAAGAGTTGGAAAAAAATCACTCATACACTGCAAAAATAGGTCCAGCCATGATTAATGCAATGTCGTGTTTGTGAATGGATAAATAATTCATTATTCAGTGAAATAAGTGGTCTGACTGAATATTCATAGATATTCCATTACATGCAAACTAAGTAAATATAAATTGATCCTTGAGGTAATGTTACCAATATGGCTATGTTTTATAGTGTCTACGTGAGAAGATAAATTTGTGAGGAAAAGAGCAAGGTGAGGTCAAGCTGTGGAAAAGGCAATCAAAACCTCTGAGAGGGTGAATGAAATGGAATTTGAACATTCTCACATCCTGACGAGAAGGAAAGATTTTGTTTATCTTTTTGTTGGCATTTCTTTCAAAATCTCACAGTTGCCTGAAAATGTGGTTGTTAATAGTACCTGAATATGAGGTGACAATAATGCTATCTTAACACACCAACAGTTTAGGGTAGTATATGAGGAGCTCAGATGCCTCGGAATTGGTTGATTACTGAAATATCACCTGTTAAAATGTCAGAAAGAAGCTACATTATGTACGTCCTTTGACTCTTTAGGAACTTTCTTATGTTGGATACCTTCATCATCATTTTGCACAGAGAAATGCGATTTTTTTCTCTTTCATCCCTTAATGCAATTGTATGAACAGAAAGATTACATATGTACACAGTTTTTATGGTTTGCCTCTCAAGGTCCTATTTAATTTTTTTGCAAAGGTCTATATACAACTGATAATGAATAACATAAGACACATTACCAAACAGGCAACCATTGCTTTTGACTTGATAGAACAATTGGGGAAGGGGGGAATCTGGTGGGTTTTTTGTTTTGGTTTTTCTTTTTTTCTTATTTTGACACTAATACTAGTTTAATATACAGTGCTCAGTATTCCTTAGTTATTCCACAGATAACATCTGTGAAAATCCCAGATCACTCCTGGATGACGCAAAGAGGACAGGACACACAAGATTTCATATTCCAGATCTTTTTAAACCAAAGCCTGAGCAGGTTTTAGAGTGAAATGAAATGTGGCACCCTCTGTGAACTGCATGAGAAGTAAGGGGGGGAGGGTAAAGCCTCTTGCTTTCTTTAGTATCTCCTTTTTATGACATATTTCTCCCTCTGTAACAAGCATTTACATTTTGAGAAGCCAGAAGCCAAGTCATTTTCTATAAACACATACTGGTAGGGAGGTGTGAACTCCTTTGACATCATTCTGATCCTATTTGAATGTCAGTGGTTAAAAGTTCACTGCTACCGTTCTGAATCCTTTAAGGAAAACTGAAGTCAAAGAGAAGAAGCAGACAGAAAAGTTCAAAGGGGGAAAAAAGGGGAGGGAGAATAAGGGGAAGCAACAGAGAGCTCTCAAGTAAAGCATGGTCTATGGGAAGACTCAAGAAGAAACAGGGAGGTAACAAGGTGGTAATGACTGACATTCTCAGTTTTCAGTGAAATGTGGATACCTGCTATATAGGTTATCCTTCTATTCATATAGGTCACCTCCTATGCTGGTCTACCTTCCCTGTGACTAGGATAGAGAAGTTTTGGCCTCCCCAGGAAGTAGCAAAGTTTTCTATTAAAGAGAATCTTTAAATAGTGTTTGTTTTGTTTGTTTGTTTTTTTAATTTTTTATATATTATATATATGTATGCATATATACACACACATATATATTATATGTATATGTGTATAGAATCACAGAATCATTTAGGTTGGAAAAGACCCTTAAGGTCATCGAGTCCAACTGTTAACCTAACACTGCCAAGTCCACCACTAAACCATGTCCCTAAGTGCCACATCTACGTGTCTTTGAATACCTCCAGGGTACCACTTCCCTGGGCAGCCTGTTCCAATGCCTGACAACCCTTTCAGTGAAGAAATTTTTCCTAATATCCAGTCTAAACCTTCCCTGGTGCAACTTGAGGCCATTTCCTCTCGTCCTATCGCTTGTTACCTGGGAAAAGAGACCGACAGCCACCTCGCTACAACCTCCTTTCAGGTAGTTGTAGAGAGCATTAAGGTCTCCCCTGAGCCTCCGTTTCTGCAGGCTAAACAACTCCAGTTCCCTCAGCCACTCCTCATAAGACTTGCATATATACGTATACATATATATAATATACATATGTATATATAATGTATTTTGTATGAATATATGCATATATAAAAACCCCAGATATTCTTACTTTTATTAACTGATGCCCTTTTAGAATACTAAGTTGTTGCCTGGGACTGTTGCCCTGTTTCAGGGCCTATTTTTTAAGACAACGTCTAGATAACAAAGAACAGGTAGCAACTTCTATGTATGTATGCTGGCAGTTTTAGGGTAACGTAGAGCTAAGAAAAGTTTATACTTTGTAAACTTTATTCTGAAAACAATGCAAATACAAGTCTAAAACATATTGCTGGAATTCACATGCTAATTACATACTATTTTATGTTATAATACATTAGTATATATTTAGTGTGATCATTATTTATATTACGTTCTTTGTGATCCATATGTTCTTACAGTAGCACTTTCTAATACTACAGAGATGATACATTTTACAAGCTTGAAAGAAACCATGATTTCTGCAAACTAACAAAATAATGTCAATTTAAAAGAAATAGTCTATTACATGTTATTTTATTTTATAACAAAGGGTGGACCCCTACGGTGGGTTTATCACTTTTCTACATACATTTCCAAGGTAGTATGTAGCTCTGAGAGTGCCTACTGAGTGTAACACTGTGAGCTCCTGGTTATCAGAATTATTTCTTCAGGTAAATTAGCAGGGAAGTCAAAAAATCACTTACACTTGTATGTCCTCTGTTTGGCACTAAGCATAACAATTCTGTTTGCCATGGATTTTATGACTCCACCTAATAATCAGCAAAACTGGATTCTCGAACAGCTGTAAGTCAGGCTGAAAGAAGAGGTCTTCCAAAGAGTTGAGCTTCCTCTAGTTGTTGGATATGCACTCAACTGTGTTTTAATCTACACTAGAGGCTAATTGGCTAACTGGAGACAACAAAAAAACCCCATCATGTCTCAAAGGCTTTTAGTCCAAAGAGTCATCATGCTCAATGGAGTGGTAAACGAGTGTCAGGGCATTAGGGTGATTTTATACTTTCCATATTTCAAAGGGGAGTGGAGTTCTTTGCTTGACTGGAGAGACAAGACCTCTCAAGCTGAAAAAGGAGGTCTCAGTAGAGACAAAGTTGAGAACTTCAGCTGTATGTCATTTGAACTGATTGAAATACTGTCTTGTTTAGCTTGGTTTAAAGGGACTAAACATTAACCTACAATGTCCCCCAAAAGAAAGTAGTGCTGTACTCGCAATAACTATGGAGGGTTAAATCATGTTGAAAGCAGCTGACTTACTATTCAGGTAGGAGACAGTAATGTTATTTTTTTCAATGTTTCCTGTAAAGTATGTGAGCCGATCCATTGTTCGTCTAATTTCTTAAATTATTTTAGAGGTTGAGAATAGCATTTTAATTACATTCCTCATTTACCTAATTGAGTTAATCAAATATTAAAATATTACTATGACTGATACTGCAACAATATGAAAGCATTTAGCATCAAATATCACTTCATTAAAAGCAAGATTTAATTTTTCATACTCCTTCTGTGTCTCACCATAAGCAACAAAAATACTAGAGAATCAGTAACAACAAAAGGTATTGATTCAGGTTTCACATTTTCTTCTAGCATGTGGCAAATGCCACTACATTATATAATACCAGAAGACAAGAGGTAAAGCAAGTGTAGTTTCTTCATATTTAGATCAGCCAGTCTAAAATAAATCATTTTTAGAAAAAATTATTTTTAGAAAACAAACAGCATTAGACAAAGTGGCTTAATACAGAAGCCTCGAGCTGACATTCACCAGCCTCTACCAGAAGGAAAGGTAATTCTAGCTTTCTCTGCTTACTGTTGAAAGTTTGCAGCACCATCCAATGGCTACATCTACCGTTAGAGCTTGTAATACTTCTCAGACTCCAAAAATGCCTTATTCATCTTTGCATCTACTCTTTACAATTTCTAGACCTAGCTGAGTTTGGCCTTTTGGGAAACCGGGCTCTGTAATTACATTGTTTTCATGTGAGAGTGATTCTTGGAATCCAAATATCCCCCCTCTGTCTTGTTTAATGTTGTACATGACCCAAACTCTCTCTCTTCAGAGGCCTTCCTGTGGATTGGTTTTGGGTCTGCCTTTACACTATTGACAATTACTTTTGTGTCACTCATTTATTCTAAAACAGAGCCTGAAAATGGAAGGTTCCTGTCTACGTAGAGACTCATCAGGACTGATGATGAACAGCAGTTTCTTTAATTTTCATTACACTAGCACATAAAGCTGTTGAGGGTGACAATGGAAAGTTAGAACTGGCTGGCGGTTGGTTAGAGGAAGAGGAACCCTACGATACACATAGCAGTGATTTTGTCAAATGTATAAAAAGTAGAGTGATGCATGTAGCAGTGAACATTCATATCAGGATATGAATTTACTTAATTAAAAGAGAAGAATTTGAAGTCATTGGAAAAACTGATGGAGTATAGTAGCTGTGAAGACTTTTTTCCTGTTTCTAAACTGAGACAGCATTGGCTGGCTAGATATAATACAGCACCATATATGCCAGCTAGGTACAAGATTATTGCTAACTCTGAAAAATTGCTTGTTCTGCAGCAAGAAAGCTAGATTATAAGTTACGTAGTGCAGTATGAATGTAGTTGCTTGAAAAATGAAAACTGGTTTGAGAACTCTGATACATGGATTTCAACATAGCCAATGAAGAAAAAATCATGGTAGTTGCCCAGATGTCTTGATTTAAACTTGGCTTATCTGGCAGAACTGTTACTGGCATCAGTGTGTCATGATTCCACTCAATAAATGCGTAACAAGAGTATTATTAGGAAATAAGCTGGAGCGTTTTGGAACAGAACAGTTCAATGAGGCCATAGAGGGAAGAATAACCTCAGGTAGAAGAGTTAGCAATAGTTGCAAGTACCTTCTTACTGGCCAGTCTAAAGTCTGAAATATTTTCCTGTTTCATTCATCTTGGGAGAGATATAAGACATAAAATCTACTATTTTTTGACATTTTGCTAACACTTAAGTATTAGATAATGTACATGAAGATCTAAACAATAAATGCTGACTTTTGATACTGGGTTGTAGGGGGCTGAGGTTTTCTTCACAAAAATAATTATAAAAAAAATATAAAAGGCAAAAATTGAATCAGTCTGAGTTCCTTTTTGACATAAAAGAAAGAGATTACTCATTTAAATTACATTTTCTAAAAGTAATTCACAATAAACTGCTACTTAGAACACTAACGTGCCAGTTAAGTATAACTGATTACTGTAATCCCTTATATTAACCTGGTGACTACATGTGTTGTAATAAATGTAAGAATTAAAAGTAGTGAGAATGCCAAAAGAATCTTTCCCAGTAAAATAAGAACTCATGCTCAGAATCCATAAAGGTTTTCTTTAGTTAAGTGGTCATTTTCTGATAATATCCACATTTTATAGCATGTCTAGGTCAGAGTGTCCTGATACATCTTAATTTTTCACGTCATACTTTATTTCATTTAGCACAGGGATGCTTTCTCTGTGCAATGAAAAAGAATGAGCAAATGTCACTGTAGAAAGCCTGCAATCTCAAGATTCACCTGCAGAAATAATACTAGCAGCTTTACTACTAGTCTACTTTCAACATCTTCCATCCAAAAAACAGGCTGCAATGTATTTCCCATATGGAAATACTCCATGGTGTTAGCTGAAAAACAAGAGCAAAATCCCCAAACATCTACCTGTTAAGCTCTGTCTTTATAACTATATGCCTTCCTCTGCTTCTTTTTACTAGCCATTATTGTACTTTTACCTCTCAAGAGAAATTATCCAAAGTCTTCATTTCGTCCACCCTGAGTTTTAACTGTTACTTTAACCATTGCACCAGTCCCAATTCTAAACCCAGATTTTTATGTTCTTTTAAAATAATCAAAGTTCAGTGGATTTTCATGTTTAGAGACGCTTCACAGGAGACACCAAGAATGGTACCGATTTAGGCTACAATTTCATGACGGGGTCAGTGCATGTAAACTGTGTGTCAGGTTTGTTTAAGTACCAAAGTCATCCACAGTCGTGCATTGCTTGAATATGCATCACCAAGGCAGTTTGATACAAGGTGGCTTTTTGATGGTAGAGGAGGCTATTCGAGAGCAAATGACAGTAATTTGTTCCGAATGGTGCTGAAGTCTGGATGTTGTGGGTACATATCAACAGCCTCAGCATTAGACTCAGAGAAGTGTTGGATTCACTAGTGTCCCTGCTAGGCTGACATCTAAAATGTTTCTCTGCCCTAGTGTCTACTAATAAAATCCTTAAGTGCTTGAGTATTTTTGAGAAGGAAGATGAGAATATTAAATACCCTGAAGCTTGGGGAATTTGCTGGGAAACAACCAAGTTCTAACTCTGGCTTCAGTCGATATTTCACATTAATGCAAAGTCCACCAGCTTCCACAGGTCCATTCCAGAATACTAACACTATGGTACACTGGTAAGAATCTGATATTCTGGCAGATACAAAATACACATTTCAGGCCTCCTTGAGATTAGGCAGGGAGCTAAATCCTAAATTTGAACCTATTTTTTCTAACTCCTTCTTAATGGCTCTGATCATTGAATTAATTGATATGAAGCTTCTCAGGTGTTTTTTGAGCGAGTACAATATCTGGCTTAGACCTAGCTCTGGGGTAAGCTCAGCACTCTGAATCCTTGGTGGAAATGGGTACCTTTCTTCAGCCCAGAATTAAGTGTCAACACGTCTAGGACAGGATGGACTTAGGCCTCCATTTCCATCCTGTGAATGCGAGTGGCTACCTATAGACTGGTTACTGTGGCAATCATTTCTAAGCATCTTGCAATCCCTGTGAATACCACAGAAAAAACTTGGTACCTATTTCAGGACTGTGATTTCCGGTAGGGATCAGGGAACTAATGAATATATGCTCCCTGCAATTTAGTCTGTGTTTTAGTAATACCAAAAAAAGTCTATATTTCATTTCTCTGTATTTTTCAAAGGATGTTTTGCTTGCCAGATTTTCCTCCTGTCTGTTCATCACCTTCTAATATCCATTATGTGAAACTGCTAAGTACAAAACTAGAAATATTTCTTGTAGACATTTAGTAGGACTGAGCAAATACTTCACAAAAGTGAATAATTTAATAGCTTTTAATCTCTGTGCTCACAGTTGTCTGTGAATATATTACTTTCCTCAAAATATAGTTTTTATTCACTTTTTCCTGCTAAAATACAACTATACAATGTAGTATAAGATGTAACTAAAGTATATTTACATTGATTTATCTGCTTGACATTACTCCATTTGACTATGCAGAGCTAAATTAAAAAAGAGGGTATTAGGAAAAGTAATCTGGAAACAAATCAGTGGTTGGAGGTAGGCAAATGTTTTGTGACTTTCTGATATTAAGAAAATAATGACTGGGCAGGTAGAAGGAAAATATCAAGAACTGGAAATAAACATTAATTTTAGTGAACATCTACTTAAGGACTGACTAGCCAGCATGCAGATATTTGAGTTGGCAGGGCAAAAAATAGTATGTGTGAAAAGAGCTATCCTAATCGTACAGAGGTTGCATGGTAATGCGGGATTCACGTAAACACAGGGAAAATAAATGTCCTAGAGCAACCCACAAGATCTGTCTCTTGTGAGAGCTAGGTAACACAGAAGATGTAGCTCAGGTACATAGGCTGGACAATACAGTGTATCTTGGCATATAGTGGGAAGGTAAAAAGTACTATTACGAGAATGATATGCACTCAAAGGAGATTGCAATAAGAAGTCTCTGTTAGCACAACAGTACAGCGAGGATAGAGTGCCTCACAAATTATGAATTTCAGCTGGATCACAGAGTGTAAATTTTCCTGGAGAGGGAAACTTGAAAGGTAAAAAGATCACAAGTGCAGCTTGTCTCTGAACTATGACAGAAGTTATGTTTAGAACTAGAAATAAATCTGAATTTGCCTTTGAATATTATTTAGGTGACAAAGATGATGAATGAATAGGAGCATGAAGGTGCATCCTCATCTCAGAATTTCATATTGATGGTTTCTAAATCTAGGAGTGTTTTTCTCTAATATGAACAGAGTGCCTGTGCGTACTGCCTATATACTAGAGCCAAATGTAACTGAGAGGCAAAAGACAGTGGGTTTTTAACCCCTACAGGTTGTATTATTTGTTAAACACAATAGGAATTTAAATTATTTTCTAACTAATAAATGTACACTGACTGCATTAAGAGAATGTGTACGTCTTGGGAGCTAGAGGAAGAATATACAGATTGTAATGGCAGCATAATGAATGTAAAGTCATAATGTTTTGAGACTCATTATACATAGATGAGAGTTCAGTATAGTTAAGAATACCTACATATTTTTGACCTTTCTTTGAAATACAGAAATGGTGCTTAGATGTGAAATTCATTATAGTCTCCAGTGAGACACAGCTATTTATTTTTAAACTGACTAATTTAGGTTAGTATTGATGAAAGACTTCATAAGACTAAACATAGAGATATCATAGGCAAGTATACTGTTTTATAAGCAGGTATCACCTGCCTAACTAAGCACTTACAGGTAGCCATTTTGTCAAGTTTTTCTATATACAAAATAACAATTAAGTAGATGTCGTGGTTTAACCCCAGCCAGCAACTCAGCACCACGCAGCCGCTTCCCCCTCCCCCCTCCCAGTGGGGTGAGGAGGAGGAAAGGAAAAAAAAGTAAAACTCATGGGTTGAGGTAAGAACAGTTTAATAACTAAAGTAAAATATAATACTAACAATAGTAATAATGAAATATAATAATAGTAATGAAAAGGAATATAACAAAAAAAGGGGGGGGGGGGGGAGAAAAAAAAATAGTGATGCACAATGCAATTGCTCACCACCCGCTGACCGATGCCAGAGCCACAATCCGCCCCTCCCGGCCAACTCCCCCCTGTTTATATACTGGGCATGACGTTCCATGGTATGGAATACCCCTTTGGCTAGTTCAGGTCAGCTGTCCTGGCCATGCTCCCTCCCAGCTTCTGGCACACCTGCTTGCTGGCAGAGCATGGGAAACTGAAAAGTCCTTGACTTAAGATAAGCGCTACTTAGCAACAACTAAAACATCAGTGTGTTATCAACATTATTCTCACACTAAATCCAAAACACAGCACTGTACCAGCTACTAAGAAGAGAGTTAACTCTGTCCCAGCCGAAACCAGGACAGTAGAAAAGGTAAAAATGAAATTAATTGTGTTATTCCATACATGGAACATGGTTTTTAGTCTTTGTAATGAAATGTGCTTCATTAGAAGCACAGATATGATTAAAGAACCATAATCTTGAAGAACAAATGGACAGAAGCATGCAGGCTGTTCTTCAGTATATGAAAAATTATAAAGAAAATGGCACCTATGGGTTTATCTAAGAAATTGTTTCTTGTAAACTGTATAAAGCAGGAATACGTAATCATTGGCTGGGCAGTCCTTCAGGAAAATGATCTGGATTTGCACAGACTGGGATCATCATTGGGAGTTTCAGCCTAAACAGCAGAGTTTGGAAATTACAGGGAATGGAACAGGTTTTAATCCTAGAGATTAAAGACAAAGATGAGTTTAGATCATTTAGTGAAAACTGCTGTGCTATGGCTATTTTGTGCCTATTGGGTGAATAAATTGAGAAAAATAGCCATCAGAGATACCTGGTATCATCACAAAGACTGAAAGTCAATGCAAAATCAAAGCATGAAGAGAACATGTTATGTTAAGTCATTCTCTGGGTAGCAAGTGTAAATCTAATTGGATGTATCTCCACTGAGAAGAGACAGTACACTTCTCATGTTTGTGGGTTACATGCTCTTAAATTTGCTGATTAATGAAGAACTGGTCCTCTTCTGTACTAAGTCTCAGCTGTAAATCTCAAAGGATTAATGTCCATGTCTAATGGACACTATGACCAACACAACTGACTTGTTATGGCTAATAATATCTATAGTTCCGTAGCACTATTACCTTTACTAACTGCATTTACTGAATGATATCGAACCCCCACAAAAGTGAGTCCTCGGAGAGCTTTTCTAAAACAAAAAAACCCCAGAAATAAAATGGCCTATTGGCTGTTCCAGCAGGATATTTTAAAATGATAAAGTAAGAATTTTTTGCAGTTTTCTGTATGTTCTTTCTAGTGAAGTGATATATGCAAAATATAATAAATAAAAAAATTTAGCTTATAATTGGTTTACTGTATAGACAAAATTTAAGAATAACAGATAATGTGTTTATAATACAAAACTTAGGAGTAACTTCAGGGTTTAGAAAAATTATGAAAATTATTAACTCTGTAAAATTATTACTTCATTTACACTATGTCTCTTGGGAACATCTAGAATCCAACCAGATGTCTTGAATTAATTTGAGTAGACAGGACTGATAAACTTTCAAAGCTCTGCTGCCCTTGTAGTAGCTACCACAAATTGCTGTACCTGAAGATCTTATCCCTTTGCTTTTATGGATAATTTTATCTTTGGCTAAAGGTCAAAATTCGTCTGTTCGATAAGCAATTTAAAATTAAAAGCTGTAATAATGGTTCAGTAAAGTTCTGTCATTCTGCTGCATAAAGTGATTAAATATACATAATTATCTGATTAGATTTTCCACTTACTGGTCTTCATGTGTTAAAGGAGTCTGAAAATACCCCACGCCACTGTCAGAATAGTATATATAAGTACATTTTTTTTACATGGATTTCCTGATACTTGTAAGTTTTGGGCTGTGTTTGTTTTTAAACAGGTTATTTTTCATGGGACTTACCTCAGAAGTCTTAACTGTGACTTCATGCAATACTTGTTCTGAAGCAATAAGATAATTTTTAAAAATAGAGGTGTTCATCTTTTCATGCATGTTGAACTCAGGTTTCTGAGTACTTCCAATAGAATAATCTACCCTACAGGGTTTACTTGTATTATACTGGTTTATATCATATAATAGTCTAAACACTATTGTTACAAGGTATGGATATAACAGTATCAGCTCAAATGATACTTTTAAGAATAGATTTACTCATAATGATCTACACTAGGAAAGCTAAAATAAAATTTTTAAAAAGCAAATTTTGTGCAGTAAGGAGAATTTTTTAGTATAAATAAGGAACTGTATCTTATTGCTAGTAATGCCAGGTGTATAAATCTTG
Source organism: Gymnogyps californianus (assembly GCF_018139145.2). NCBI lineage: Eukaryota > Metazoa > Chordata > Aves > Accipitriformes > Cathartidae > Gymnogyps > Gymnogyps californianus. The sequence continues at coordinate 22,915,955 of NC_059477.1, read as the reverse complement.
ACAGTAAAACATAATTTCTGAATGGATAGAATGGAAAAAATCTGCCAGATTTGTTCGTGTATACCTTTTCACAAGGGAAAAAGGAACAGGAATCAGAAATTACAGTTAAAAATTAATCAAATTTGATTTAAATCTGTCCAGATTTGTTAGAGGATTGCGTAAAGATTTTACTTGAGTTTTAACTCACATTTATTTCGTGGTCAAACACATATAGGTTTTATATTAGCCCAAGTTTTCCGGGGAAAGCTTAGTCCTTACTGTGAGGGTCTGTGTGCAGGCAACAACCCATGTGCTGAGAATCAAACATTGCAACTCCATTGTAAAGTACAGCTTTACTTGGAGGGATAAGATCAGGAAGACTTCTTTAGCTTGGATGCACTTTTACATATTCTGCCTTGTTGAGATTGTTGAATGAACGGAATTTATTCCATATTTAGTATGTAATGTAATTTCCTGGGAAAGTCGAACTGGAAGACAAAACTTCATGAACCTACACCAAGTAAATTATTTATATAAAGAATATATTACTAGAAGCGAAGGTGAACTAAAAAAACAATTCCAGGGGCAGGGGAGTGGAGGAGAGAGGAAAGAAGGGTTGAGCTGTTTTATTAAAAAATAATGATCAAGGATCACAAGTAATCATTAATGTTTTAAAAGATCAGCTGAACAGTTTCCTAAAGACAGAGATTTAGAGACAATGAATGTCTCCAGAGATCCTTTATTATTACAACTGTTTTTTAAAAAAAATTTAATACATGCAAGAAAAAAAAATCCTGAGTTCCCCTTTGTATGCTTCATTTTGTGAAAAGTTATTTTCAAATCTTCCACCCAAGAAAAGGAGTTACAACTGCTGTACACATAAGATGGCTTCAAGCCCAAAGTGCCTGCATCTCCACATTTTCTCTTTGGAATCTGTTTAATCAATTGCTTAGATACAGCATACTGGTGCATGGTAGTATGTGTTTAAAGGTATAATACAAGCTTCAGTACAAGTTGACGAGGTGACAGTGGTTCAGCCTCAAAAGAAATCTTTGAGTTTCAGCTTGCTGTGCCTTTTCACTTGACCTAAATCCCTTGATCTGCTCTTACCTGGGATGCTACAGAGAAGCACAACAGTGTACTTACTAGGAGGGCTGAGGACACTGCATTTGAGGCATCTGCAGCTTTCTCCAGCCCAAAGACTTTAGGAAGAAAACTCGGTGTTCCCTATAGTAGGCTGGAACATGAACAACAGGGACAGCAATACATAAAAGGAACCTTTGTAACACTGACAATATACAGAGTAAAAGCATTCAAAAGCATGATACGGGTTAAAAGAAAGTATTGTGTGTAGGAAGCTGGGGCGAAGAGACAAACCTATCAGACCTAAACAATGACTCCTGCCAACTTTTTTCTTGCATTCATATATTCACTTCTATTCAGGTTTCTTTACTGTGCCCTTTACTGATGGTTGAGTGCTTGGCATGAGCCCTACCAGCACATTGAAATCTGTGAGGGAGCAACACTGAGCCTCTCTGTCAGAAATCCTGCTTCTTCAATGCCCTAGGCAGGTCATGAGCGAGTCTGATAGCTGCCCAAGCAGCGCGGGCACAGATTAATGATTACCTTGTCCAGTTTCTGGCCATTCTAACACAGCCCTGGGCGGCTGCTGGATGCTGTCCAGTCAGCAGTTTTCCAGTCCAGGAAGCTGTGGGTAGCTGTGAAGAAGCACAAATCACAGCTATCTGTCCTTGGCCTGTGCAGTAACAGCCCATGGTCAAAAACCAGTCAAAGATAAAAGAAACCCAGGGATCTGGCAATGCTATTTACACTGGTCTCTGACATCTCTGCTGTTCGTAAGGGCACTTGGCTAAACTTGCTGTACATTTTATTCATATTAATGAGCCAAGATTATGCAGTGTGGCGATCTACTGTACCAAAAAATTTAAAACCATATTGCAGTGTCTGTTAATTAATATTATTCCAGCTACTAATTTAGTGGCTGTTTCTTTGATATAATCTGCCCAAATTCTTAACTGATGATGCATAACAGATCCAACGCATTTGTTATGACTGATGACATCAGGGGCTTCTTAATAGTAACAAATGTCAGCTACTAGATTTGAATCCCTGTCCTTCTACTTGCATTTTGTGGGAAGTTCTTTAAACTCAAGGCTTCAGTGGGGAAAGAAAAAACCTTCCCAAAGTAATATGAAGATGGATGCAACCTGTACAATTCTGCACACTCTTTTCTTTTAATCTTCTTTATCACTGTGCTGTCAGATTATATTTAATATCATGTAAATTCTGATCTAAGAGAATTAGATTAGTTCCATATCCAGTGAATGACTTCAGTGTTTTGGAATAGTGAAGTCTTTACCTTGTAGAATTAAGTTGCTGGCCCAGCATACCATTAGCTTCAGCTTGTTGATGCAAATTTAAGTACATTAGTACAGTATTTAATATAATGGGGCCTAGCCTTCTTCAAAATTCCTGGGACCCTGATGAAGAAAGCTGTCAAACAAAAGAGCCTGGTAGTCACTGGTAATGACACGTATTTAAGTTTACATGCTCCTACATGATAAATCAGTTTGTTACTTATTGACTGGTGGATTGGGCAAAGTTGGCTTTAGAGAGAAGCAAGGTGAGGGTCAGCTGTCCCAACACTTCCTGGCATACATCCAGATGGTAAACAAATGGCTTTGTTTACCAAAGCTAATGGACATGCACGTATGGTTTCCTATGCCCTCACATAGGCAGGGGAGAGTCCGTAGGTACAAGGATTTTGTTGGGAAGGGGCTTAAGCTTCTCCATCCATTTCCATTTGCTGCTCCTGCTAAGGGACGTTCACGTTCCCACTGCAATGCTGTGGCTCATCTGAAGAACCGGGAAGAGGGCAGTGTTGCACAGAGCATATCAGTGTCAGCACCATGACAGGGCAACAGAGGATGGGAATTAAAGGAAAGCAGGTGGTTGAAGATTTATAGTCTTCTGTATAAGTCTTCACCTTAATCCTTACTATTTTCTCACCCATTTAATAGGATAGCTTTGGGTGTGGGGAAGAAATCTTCAGAAGTGACATAAACTGTAGTTTTGACCTGTGCCAAATACAGCAGTGTGGCACAACTTTGGCAGAGATGATTTCTAAATCTGAAAATTACTGGAGTGCTAAAACAACGAAATAAAAGATGAAAAGGTTTACAGCTGCTGTATATCAGATTCCAAGTGTATATTTGAAACATACCAGTAAGAAATATGAAAACATCAGTTGCAGAAAACTGAGTTATCAGATCCATGCAGCTCAAAACTGAGAATCAAACATGACAGACGTATGGACGTACATTTTTTGTAGCCGACGGAATCATTTCTAGGATAGAGAAATAGAATATAAACTAGTCATCTGATATACCAAGGATCTACGATCTCCAGAAGCATATTTTTCCTATATGCCTGTTTATCTGAGGTGCTAGTTGAGAGTGAAATCAGAGATTATTGTGGTTTGTTGGCTAGAATCAGAACAGGGTTTAGCAATTACAAATGCCAGAAATACAAGAGCTGAGATATTTGTACATACACATTTTTTGGACATTCAGGGCACATCTAATACCAAATAAAATTAGCTCCAAGGTCATGCATCAGTCTGGAGATGAAGATGTTAGTGGTTTTCATGAATACAAGGTCATGATATTTTAAGTAAATCATCTACCACCAAACGCAGTTTGACGGAACCCAGTAATATGTAACCCACGACTCCACTGAATGCTTGTCTAATCTTGCTGACAATTACAACTTACCCAATAATACTGCTACTTCTAGCAACTGAAAAGAAGAACCTTACTCCCCTAAGACTCTACGGTAATACTGCAGTCATTTAAATATCAGCTGTCTAGCACACATGTTATCTGGAGTATGCTCTGTTAGAAAAGGTCTTGTAAGCTTTGGGGTGACTTTGTGTACTCTTTTCTCCTGCATGACACTGCAAGACCCAGTAAAAGCAGAAGGTTTGATCAGAATATGTGAGGAATCCAGAAGGAGAACAATTTTTGTACATAAAGATGCCTTGGAGTCCAAAGTCAGTTTTGATGACACATTTCGGAGAGCAGTCCTGTAATCACAGTTTGACAGATACAGCCAGAACACACTCTCTGAAGAGGACATAAGCTCTCTGCTAATCAGTTACTTGCAGGAGGATTCAGTAGCACATGGGAAAAGAGGAGACAAAAGATATTTACTCCAACGGTAATTGTTGTTCTTTGAGATATTATGTTTAGAATGGATTCCAGAATCTGCTCCCCAATTCATTAGGATGTAGACGGTAAGAGAAACCTGGAAGATTTTGGCTTTCCAGACTTTTATGTCTTTACACGGAAGCAGAAACTGGCACAGGGTACTTTTGTGTGCCTACGTTGCTGTTCCGGGGTCTCCAAGCTTGCTCAGATGAGGGACAGAGGTCCTATATAGTAGAAATCGTATTGGCAGCAAGATCTTCAACCGCTATAGCTCTTCTAATGTAAATGATGATAAAAAATGTGGAGCATGAGGCAACATATTTTCAAGAGGAAAATGGGATACTAGAAATCATCTGCAATAGCTAAGGCAAACACACCATCTATTCGTTTACCATTAGGAGAAGGCAATGATGCACCTGCAAACCTCATTCTGTATTTGAGCAGTTATTACTGAAGGAACTCAAGTATAGAGAAAAACTGTGAATGGGATTCAGATTTTATTTGCTTTGCCAGAGGCATCCTGAATAGCAAAGACCTGACGCAGCAAATATCCTCTGAAGGGTGGTGCAAGGATAGATTTAATGTTTTCATGATAGCTTGATATTAAAGTAAGGATAAAAATAGAGAAGAATAATAGCCACACATTGAAAACCAAATTCTTTTAGTATGCCAAGTGTGTCTAAGCCCATATTTAGTGCTAAAACATTTGTTTTCTTACAGATGTCTATGAATAAATGAGGTACAACTTTCAGAAAACAATGACAATGTTAAGCTCTCCTAAGGAAATTAACTGATTCCATCGTACATTGAATTATTTCTATTTTCTTTTTAAAAATTAACTTCAAGTGGAAGGAGATTAAAACTACAGTTGCAATATATCTGTGACTGTAAAGGCAGTGTGTTAGCGTGAAGTAAATTGTATGTTAAGTCTGATCAAATCTGTGGCCAAGGCCACTCCAGGCAGAGCTAAAATGGAAGGCCACAAGGATGTTTTGTGGACAACAGTAACTCCAGATTATGCCTGTCTGTTCAAAGTTATACAGGAAAGCTTACAGGTATGAGGTATATGAAAAAATATCTTTTTGAAAACTCATTCGTGCCTCTGATCTTTCAAGATGATAAATGCACTGCTTTCAGTTTCAATAAGGAGATTTTAGAGAACAGAAGAAAAAGGAGAAGGAGGAGGATGAACTCACAGGGGAACATTTCAAGTGAACAGACATTCCAATATGATTTTTTAAGACAAATGTTAATTTTTCATTTTATGACTACTTTCTTTCTGAAAAAGTTTATGCCAATTTCATATATATCGAGGCTGGGAAGGGTAGTATTACTTGGGAAACATTTATAGATGGAACTTTTTTTTAATAGGCAGCAAATTATTGCAGTATGCTGTGCAAAGATTCTCAAATTTAAACGCAAGTGCACAGACACAGAACACAGGAGAACTTACAAAAACAAATTAAGATACTGTAACACAATTTAACTTTTCTAGGTAGGCTGGATGTGTAAAACCCTTTATATTTAGGGTCAGAGTAATGGATTTATTGAGGTTTGGTTCTAGATTCTCTGTCTTTCAAAGTTTTCTTTTCTCTTTTTGCTCCTTTTGCTAGACACCTCAAAACATTAGCATCGGCAGCAGAAAACAGATCAGTAAATCAGCTTTACAGAGCAAACGCAGAAATACTGGAGGAAGTAAACTTAGGGATAAACTCTACTACTCCTCCATTTTTCCAGATATTACAGAAATGTGGTTTTGTGCCATTTATAGACAATCTTGTTATTATGCAAGCTACTGGAAATGACTGTAATCATTGTGCCATTGTATAAAGGTAGGGAATATTTTTTTCTTTGATGAATGGAAAGCAACAGTTAGAGGTAAAATTGTTTTTTTCACAGGATATTATTGACAAAGCTGAAGAAACAACAAGTCTTAGCCCATGAAAACTAATATTTTAGGTTTGGAGGATGAATGATAAGACAAGGAATCCCAAAGCTCTTCACACAGGAAGAGAGAATATTGCCTACTCTCAAAACATTCTTACTCTATGGATTTCACTGAAAGCTTCTCTTAAATCATTATTAAAATGACCAGAATGCAATACTTCTAGGAAAACAGTGAGAACGATCCTAGACGTGTTATCAAAATATTGAAAAAAGAGAAAGAGCAAAAAAAAGTTGGATTTACTGTTTTATCCTAAGTGACATGTTTATAGAGAAAATTATTCATTTTGTCAAAATGAAAAACAGTAATAATTTTAAAAATATAAATATATGCATAAATGTATTAGCAAACAAGGGAGTCTTGTAAACATTAACTGAAGAAGTGTACCCATTTTCTGTCACACTGGAAAGAGCCCTCTACATTTCTATAATCTTCCAGTCAGGTTGTTAAGAAATATATAATGCTACATGCTTGTAATTTGAAAAGCAAATCATATAAAATTGTTTCAATAATGGAAACTGTACATACATCAAAACCAAAAGTACCATCATTAAAGGTGCTTAAACATATTCTGAACAGAAATTTGCATTTCTGAGTATGAAAACCTGTGCAAAAGCACGTAGAGCAAAAAATATAGGAGATTCCTATGGAAGTGTTAGCTTTAGGTTACTTTTCTCCCCATTTATCTTGAGAATGATGCTGCTAGCTAGAGGTGTGAAGCAGGCCCTGCCTCTTGCTGCTTATAGCAGTTTTTTTTTTCTTTTGTGAAGTTTTAACCTGACATTTCAATCTAAGTAAATCACACCAAGAACAGAGGTAAGACTTTTTTCAAATGCCTGTATCTTGCACAAATCCTTCAGTGTTTTTAAATGACACTACATTCTGTGATAGCTTTTTTTTTTCCCAAATTGCTTTATTCCATTTCTGTTGCAAGGGGAAGTATTCAAGTCAGTGTGGATAAACGTAGGTCTAAGTCTCGTATGATGTTATACATTCTTCTGGGCAGCTGCAGCTGAGCACGTTTCATAACCTGGTTTTAGGTTTGAGTATGAAGAATCATAGACAGTCTCAAGGCTACAAAATTCATCTAAGTCCCAGACAACCGCATTCACTAATTAAGATGTGAATTTTTGTTTCCTTTTAAGCCTGTTCTTCTCACTGTCCTGACCTCTGGCTTGTTAGGGTTCAGCTTTAGCCTATCTTACTTCCTCTGTATATATGTATATTCTAGCTAGATATTGTGCAAATTAAGAGATAGCCCACAATCTGTGTCTAGCTGGCAGGTCTACATCTCGTGTAAAAAGCTTATCAGTATATAGCAACTTAGAATATCAGTGTGGGTTTCTGCTGGTTGTCCTTGTCTGCATTTGTCTCTTCCTCTTTTCAATGGGGTAAAAGTGACAAGGTCTTAAATCTTCTACTCTAAATCTTCCTACAATTTCCATGCTATCAAGGCTTTTTTCCCCTCTGCTCCCCCCAAAATGACAACACCCATTAACTTTCATTGGGCCAGGAAATCCATGAAGAAACCCTTGTAGGACTTGTAGGACGTGTTAGGAATCCAAGCTGAAGAACACCACATCGTGAAAAGGGCTGTAACAGTTAACTTTTCTGTGCTTCAAAACAGTCAGTAATTTGGGACTGAATCAGCCCTCTAACTGATATAAACTGCATATATTCTGGTATTAAAGTAGAAATAATTCTTACTTATAAATAATGTGCTAATATTATAAGACACTAGTTTGGGAAATCCTTGAGTCACTCCTGTGAATTTTAATACATAGTTCTTGTTAATGCAGTTTCTGTAAATAATTTTGACAACAGGTGCTAAAAAGAATAGAATTACTAATTAAATTCAAAACATGTATGAGCAAATCCTGAAATTTCTTTAATTGTAGAAGTTCTAGCATGGGTAAGTTATTGATGAATAATATATAAATAGGGAAAAAAGTTATTTATGGTAGGGAATGTTTATTTAATTTTGTCCTTAATGAAAAATTTACATGATTTTGAGTATTTTTCTCCCCTGGAACCTGAGTACTTGCATGGAATCTTAATCTTTGTTATGGTGAAAAAGAATCCACACTGTCTATGTAATATTTGAATTAATTTTTAACTGAATAGGGTAAGAAAGCATGATGTAGCTTTACTTTTAGCGACCCTGTTGCAACTGGAATAACTCCATCAAGTGAACTGCATGATTCCAGCATGACTGATAGCAGAATCTGGCACTTGTGCTTCTCTGAACGTTAATGTAATGAAGCATTTCAATGCAGACAAGAATTTAAAAAATACTATCAAATAAAAATATTAGTAGTCAAAGTTATTAAGATTCATGATATGGGCTTGACCTATATGTAACTAGAAAATAATACTATAAAATGTAAATAATTAACTAAAATGCTCAAATATTTCACAAGGTTAAAAATTTGCATGTTTCTGTTCCTGCTAATCAGATTGATATCCAGCAATATTCCATAGGACCCCATTCTGAAATCCTTCCCCCAAGGGTAACATTGCATTACCATTCCTTAATATTCCTTATTTCTCCTGGTCCTTTTACCCTTCTAGTTACCTAGATATTAATCTTTTGTTCTGACTACCAATTGCTTTTTGGTTCCAAAGAACAGAATTAGTCTGGTGCTGGTGCTCCTAAGTTGCACTGTTTCACCACCAGATTTAGTGTTATCTTTGTTCTTTCTCCAAAGGAAGTGCATAATAGACTGTGCAATCCTTAGACAAGGATCCTTGTAGGAGCATTCCAAGAGAGCTACGAAAACATACTATCTTTGTTTGAAATGCTTATATTACAACTACATAAATGTTCCATAAGCCAACAGATACAAACGATGCCAAATATGCTGCATCTTTCAAAGTTTCCATTGCCAAGAGTACATTTTGAACTGCCCAAGTTCAAGTGGGTTTCTTTTTATTTCTGAAAACACAGAGTATTGGAAAAGTTATGTGCTGCTTTTTTGAAAGCATACAGCTGCAAATCATAAAATGTTTTATTTATGATTATTTGATTAAACTAATGCACTGCATATTGTCATCACTTTCAAGCCCTATGGAAAATTTGGGCTCTAGCAAGGATTATTTATTGTTAGGAAGGAAATGAGTAGATACGGTCATTGGGTATTTTATTCACTTTAAAAGCAATGCACAGCGTGCTGCTCACAGGGCTGGCATGACATCTCAAGAGCTCCAGAAACCAATTCGTTTCAACTTCCAGCAGCTCATTTCCCCTCCCACTGTTTCGAGAACTCAGAGCCAAATTCCTTCCCTCATGTAGTTTTGCTGAAACCATTTGTGTTACTGCAAGCTAAGATGAACTTAGTCCTTTGTCTCTCCCCTTTCTCTTACATATTAAATCCTTTGGGACAGATTTTCTTTTATCTTGTGCTAGTATTTCTCTGTTGACCTGAGTAAGGGGTGCTGATTACTTTTGCCTAAGTGAAAAAAAATCGGGATCTTTGCAATATTGTATTGGAAATTGTTTTTTGGAGTGTAATCCAAAAAACTCTTTCATGCAAGTCAGATGTTTCTTGACGCCATCCTGAGTTAACATGGAGCCACCTCAACCTGTGAAAAGGGGAGCCCTGATCCTCTAGTTCAAACAGTCAACAGGGTTTTTTTCCTCCCGTTGGCTTCCAGGTTGAGCAGGACTACTGCCTGATTGGCACTACAACTCCATGGCTGCTTTAATGCAAGATATATATGGGCAGCTGCTGAAAAGGGTGATTGTACCTTCTCTTCCTAGATTTACATGGCAGTGCAGTGAGTGTGACTGAGCCAACTGAAAACTAATCTCTTTTTTTTGCTAGACTAGTTTTTAGCCACATTAGCCAATGATCCCATCCATTGCCTGGCTGTGCAAATGCTAGCCTGGTGATGCAGGGTTGGCCATGAGTAGAGGGAGCAATGGGAATCACACCTCCAGTGAGGGGCTGCACTCAAATCAGGTAATGGTGACTGTACAGCTACAGCTGAATTACAGCATCTTGTCTTGACAAAGAAAAGGAAAAAGGGAGGGTGTGATGATCTGCTGTTAACTGACCATGAAGCTATCCCATATTTTCACCAAATACATGGGAAGTGCACAATGCATTCAACGTCTTACTGACCTGGGTAGAACTGTAACACACCATCTAGCTGTCCTGTTTCTGATGTGACAGCAACTGAATCCATTTGTGTCATATGTTTTTCCCTTTTGCCCAAATGTATGCAGTTTAATTAATGACCTCTGTTAAAGGAGGTAGAACAATAATGGATCAGAGTAGCAGGATTACAATGACAGAAATGCTCACATTCAGAAAGAGGCAGAAATCAATTCTAATACTGAGAGAGAGAGAGAGAGAGATAAAGGGGTAGAAAATGGAAACAGCACGGCATTATCTATAAATAACTTCCAAATGAGTATGCAGTATACAGATCAGATGAAAACATTTTTACTCATGCAGAGCTCCTACCATATCCTCTAGGCAGAACAAGTACTCAGCTAACAGATACTCAGTATTTCAGGTCAGGATTTCCAGTAAACTGCAGGTGATGGAGTTCTTATAATCTGTCTCTCTATGAACTTTTTAAGTGCACAAAAAAAGCAGCAAAAGGAATATAGAAATCAGAAGGGATGGTGGAAAAGAACAACAAACTGAGAAAAAAAATACAGTCAGGCATGGGCAAAAAAACATTGAAGTAATCATGTGGGGAATAGTCCCAAAGTAAATCCATAATATATATTGTTGTGGGTTAATGTCTGTTGTAAATTACTAGTGTAAGTTATAGAGTATAATGCCACTACTAAAAGCTAAAGAACAAATAGAGCACATTAAAAATACTACTGTGGCAGCCATTGAGACAAAGATATTAACAACGTTTCACAATGTATTTTTTTAAACTAATGACTTACTACATTCTGCAAGCGTCTATGTTTTAAATGCACCAGATGACTGTTTCATCTATTTCTGTTATCTAGTAACTATTTAAAAAGGCCTTATAAATATTCAGAGCATTCAAAAATTGCTAGAGTAAATTCTATTTTAAAAGTAAATAATACATAAATATGACTGTTTTGTAATATGAGTGTTTTAATGTAATTATAAGTAATTGATTTCATATGTACAGCATATATCCAACATGATTTGCAGAAGTGCTGAGCCGTTGTCATTCTTTTGGTAACATTTATCTTCTGTAAGGTACAGGCGCTTGTGAACACAGGCTGTGTAACTTGATAGAGTACTCCAGCAGAGATAAGCAAAAGTGAGACACCAATAAGCCTCTTGGTTTTGTTCCTTTTTTAGCCAGCTCCTAACCCTGGTGCTCTTGTTCACACTGTGATCCAATATGCCTTTGCAGAACTCCTGCTGTTGGCCCTTCCCCATATTACAGATAAATACTAGGGTGACTTTTCTTAATCCCTCTACAAATGGAGACGACATTCGCAAGACTGGTAAATGACTGAATAACGCAACAAAAAAAAGAGTAATGCTATTAATATTTAGAAAAGTTGCAAACCTTGGCTGTGGCACACAAACTTCCAGTTTTCCCATAACCTGACCACTCAGAGATGAGAGACAAAATCTGAAGCAGTAGCAGAATCCTGTTATTTATGGGAGACTATTTGCTGCTCGTGCAGAGCTTATGTCTATTAACTCCACAATTTCAGTTCAACTTCCTTAAAAGCTTGAGTCCGTCTTTTATTATGATGCTGCAGCAGCAAGAACAGGGCAGAAAACACACTCTGAATTCCAACATTACTGAAATGAGAATTTTCTCAATAAATAATCTATCAAAACCTGGAGGACTGGATGAAAGAGAAAACTTGAAAACATGCTGTGCAGAGTTTAAAATACTGTGAGATCATACTTGGGACACAATTATTATCATTTTTTCATGATTCTGTGACGGGAGGCTGTAGAGGTTGCAGCCATTCACTGAAGCATGAGTCCTCACTTGCCAAGTAGTCCAACATGAAAATACTTCCTCCTTTTTTAAGAAAGAGTAAATTCTAATAGGTGGCTTATTCTGTCTTCATATCAAAATAATTTCAAGGCACTAGTCACAGTAATGTGCTGTAATGGTTTGATTCAAACTAGATTTAAACTATCACTATAAAGACAGAAAATGTCTGGGCAGATACAAATAAGTATATCTCTGCTGGCATCATTATGATTGTGTCAAAGCTTCCTGATATACTATGGATGAGCTGCTTTTCCCCTTAGCTGAGCTAAACTCTGCTGAAGGAAATGTCAAATTTTGAAGAGGTAGCTGAGAATACAGTTCAATACTGCATTGTCGTGGCGAAGCCATGACCCAGCATTGTAAAAGACACATATTTACTCAATTCCTTTACAGAGTTCACAATACTACTAAGTAAATAAGAGGACCATAACATTAAGACTATGGTGATGTTTCTTGCTATGGTAAAGTCACCTAGAAAGTATAAGTCCAATGGTGAAACACAACCCTTCTGCCAATTCAGTACTTGAAATAAGCATCAAAAGTATACACAGCCCTTACACAATTTGTAACTTTTTCCAAAATTACCCAAACACTCTAATTTACTTAATCATGATAAAGGGAGGTCTTATTTACAGCATAAAATTGAAAAACATCATAAAAGGAAAACTATCAAAGCAATAACTTAAAAACTATATTCACATGTGATTCATGAGCCTTCATTTTTTGTAAAGATTATTAGGAAAGAAAATAAATCTTGTTCCGATTTTTGTTTCCTGGAGGTGACAGGAGAAAAACAGCTGCTATCAGCTGACAGCCTGATGTGAGCAGCCGTAAAGGCGAGCTGGTTAGAAGGTCATGACACAGCCTGACTATCATCTCTTCTACAGTGTAATTCCAAAAAATATTTCTGAAGTTTCTTTTTGGCACAGTTACTTGCAGAGCCTGAATGCTAGAGAAAAATAAATGAGAATGCTAAAGAAATTATCCTTGTCTCAGTAAGGATGTTTTCTGTCTTGATACAGACTATAAGCCTGTGAGTGCTGGTCTAGCTTAGCTGTGTGTTAAGCAATATCTTAATTATTTGGATTCTCAACAGAGCTGATTAAAGCTTTTTGTCAAAATGGTTTTTCAGGAAGAAATGATCTGCTTATCATTATCAAAACCTGTCAAACAATAAATACTTGCAAAATATTGTTTATAAAAACTGATGCTTCTTGAAATTTCAGTTTAGGATTTAACTACTTCAGCTAGGAATATGTCCTAGTTTGACATTTAAAAAAGGACAAACAAAATACTGGGTATTCTTTGTTTTGAAACAGCTTTTTTGAATGAAATTTGTAAATTAAATAAGTCATAAAGAGGGTCAAAATCCTTTTGACTTCATTGATAGAAAATGCTTTGATTAAACCCAACTGATTTTGGTAGGGGTAAGGATTAATTCCATTAGAAATTTCAGAATGTTTTGTTTTCCATTTTGGACCTGAAAAACTGAAGTAGGAGAATTTCTAATGAAACAGAAAATCTGGTTCCTCTTTATTTAAAATTTAGCTCAGTGTTAAATGTAGTTAAGTTGCAGTTTAAACTAGAATTAATTACTGGCTTTATCAGCTACATATAATGCGTTTGTATTGATACTTTAGACAAGAAGATATCTGAATACATATGAAACCCACTGTTTCTGCAATTTGGGGATTACTCAGTAGGAGGACTGAACAAAGAAAGATAGTACAGTCAGTCTTCACATGACAGAACAAATGGAAATTCATATCTCTACCAGAATACTGTGCAACATAAATCACAAGAGAGAAAATAAATACGAAAGACCAAAGAAAAGAAAGACAGCACACTGAGCTACATGTACAACTGAAGAAATGAAAGGAACAGAGAGCTAAGTATCACACCAGTATAATGGCGGAAAACAAATTGTGCAAAGAATCTGCAGAAAGATACAAAACATTGGAATATACAAACAGGTTTGACTTCGCTACAGAAGCAAAACCTCAGAATTTGTTCATACCATTTAAAGAAGTTTCAAGCATTCTATAACACGTCTCCCATGGCCATTTGCAGAACATAGAAAATACTGTATTTTTTAATTTTAAAAATCCCCCAAATCTATGGGAATTATGAGCTGAGTGTCTGTGGAAACTTAAAAATATCAATGTTTTATTTTTCTCCCTAGTGAATTTTATATTCTTTAGAAGGCACTAATCTGATAGCAGTATGCTGTTTATACACTGAATGCACCCTTTACACTCTACCAGCATGCCTAAAATCTCGAGCTGGGGGAATCAATTCTAATGCAAATGAGGGTGGTTCGGTTTCCCTGAATACTGAAGTCCTTGTTGAATCTGCTGAGACTGACAACATGGTTGCCATCTGTCCAGCTAGGAATGTGGCAAAGATAAGCAACACAGTCAAAAAAAACGTATTAGCTGCCTAGCTGTTCTTCTCTTCTCAATGCCCTCAGAGTCTAATTATCAGGAGGTGAAACGCTCTGCATTTCAGCCAGCACAGTCATCTTTAGAAGCATGCAATGCTGCCTGCATTTCATTTCATATATGCGAATGTATATGAGGAAGTTTTTTCAGGTGAAGTTCCCAAAACGTTCAATATCAGACATGTTCTGCTGCAGTTGAAAGCAGCAGTAAGAGGCTGACCCCATATGGTAATGACATTGAGCCTTTGGCCCTACGTGGAGTCTCTGGCAGAAAGCACCAGGGGAGATCCGAGGTCGACCGCTGGGGTTTTGGAGTCGGGGATACAGAGGATCCGAGGCCCGCTATACTCCAGCTGAAAAAGAGATATTGGCACCATATGGCAGCCAGTAGTGCATGTGAAACTCCTGCCCCAAACGTGCAGTGAGGCCTAATCCCTACTTGGGGATTTTGTGACCTTACAAAAAAGTTAAAGAGATTCTCAGCTTTCTTCAATGACTTGAACTTCAACGTTGGCTCTCACAACAGAGTGGGTATCTGTTAGCTTTTACGACATGTTGGATGCAGGCATTCGATCATGTGAATCAGAAATACTGTGAATCTGCCTTGTCATGTGAGGAAGAAGGGCTAGCATCATTAGGAGTGTGCCTTTTAGCAGGGCAATGTTTGCAGCAGTATCTGTGGCTGCAAAGTTGCACTGGCCTTTCAGCCTGGAAGCTGATGTGGTTGACAGATCACAGATAAAACTGCTGACTCAGGCATATGGGATCCTGGTGCAGGACTCAAGCTGTGCTACGAATGTATGGTATTCATAACTCACCTCAGAAGGTGTGATATGGGAATGAAAGGGGCGAGGCTCATGCTCAGTCTATGAGATTTCATATAAAAGTCTCAAGAAAAGAGCAGTAACCACTGTTTTCCTATAGTTGATTTTCTTTATTCTTTCTCCCTTTTTAATTTTTGGCATTTTTTTTCCCCTTCAACCTTTTAAATTTTTTTTCCATACGATTTGTCCACTTCTCTGCTATTTAACTTGCCCACAAGTTTCGAAAACAATAGGAATGGAGTCAAAAGAGAAGGATGCAATTAACATCTAGTCATTCTCCTTGCTGTCCAATAAAAATAGAATACAACACAGTTGGAACTCAGAACAATAAAAAGCCTCTCAGCTAAAATGTTAGTATTTGGAATTTAGTTGCTTTAGTGATGTTTTTTTTTTCTAATAGAGAAACACACTGAGATGCAAGAAATCTTGGAAAAGATAATGCTCTGCTAAGGCCTGTGCAAATGGATTCAGTGCATTATAGAAAGCTATGGTTTGTTCCCAGAAATAGCCAATTTTCCTTGCTAGGTTTAAAAGATAATGCCTTTAACTTTCATCAATGGGGAGATATTTTAGAGAAATTTTTGGCCTGTTTCAGTTTGGCAGTGGCTCAAGTTAGTATTCTAACAGATGCAGCCCTTAAAGCAGTAGTATGCATTAAAAAAAAATGGGGTAGAGACAACTAAAGACCAACACATAAGTTAACGTAACAATGTAGTAGAGGAGCAAATTGGTAAGGAGGGCACATAAGAAGAGAACCCAGCACGTACTGCTGCTAATATGCCTGAAGGGCGAATTGCAGTACAGGAAGAGCAGGCAAGCTACTGTTGACAGGCATCACTTCATCTGGAGAAGACAGTGTTGAATTAATAAGAATGTCAAACAGAAACATATTTGCCCATCGAAAGCATGAGGAAAGACAACTCGTCTCTAGCAAAACTAAACAGAATTACCTTGCCAAAAACGCATTCTGAACAAAAGACAATGATTATTCTCGCTATTGCAGGTAAACAGACAAAAGGAAAAACTATGTGAAAAAAGCAGACAAGATAGCTACATCAAATACTTAGGACTGAAGAGTAAGGAAATAACTGCCTGGATAACAAGATTACAATGACCTGTTCATAACCTTTAACTTTCTAATACAATTCACTATAAAGCTACATTTCACAGTTCCAATTTGATTTTTAATTGCAAGCATTTTGTCTATTTGAGAATACAGAGTAAAATAAAAAGGAAGACCACAAAGGACACCCTCGATGTCATCTGATACTGGATCAAGCTCCTAAGTTTTTTCCTACATTTATCAACATGAGATGGGGAATAAAAATATTGTCTATGCATGTTCTGTGGAATTTAAGCTACCAAATGTGCTGGGAAAAAGAAGTAGTTCATTCTCTTTCTTGCTATGTTGTTTATTAGTTTTGTGATCTTGCAGAGTCCTCTAACCAGCATTAACTGCATACTGTACCGTGTGCTCCCAAGAGAGAATACTGAGGTAAGGCTTTGAAAGGGTATTAAACTGTGCTACCACAGGAATCAGGAAAGCCACGGTGAGATGACTTAGGTACCTGAAATGACTACCACGGACTCAAATTCTTGGCCAGTTTCATGGCAACCTCTTGGTAGAAAACGTCAGTTCTCAGTATGCCTTTCTTTCCTACAGGGAGAGCAAACATTATGTCCCTTTTTAAGCCTTGTACTTGATTTATATTATCAAAATCCTAGTGTACATGCAACCATATCATCCCTAATGTTCAGTATGTCCAAGTCAGATACCTGAATTAGAATTCTGACTTTGTTGGAGCATCTATTGTATGTTTTTCTCACTGTGTGTATTTGCCAAAAGTTTTTTCCATACTGTCTTGTAGGGCAAGACATATGGAATTTAAGTTATAATTGTGATACAAGAGTGAAATTCAAGTTTGTACTGTGGTTATAATTGTGTAGCTGTGTATCAGGGCCATGCCTGTGTGCCTACCCAGCACACAGTCGTCAAATTCCGGCATTGGTCCAGGAACTTCCCAGCTAGTCTCTGTAGAGATGAGCCCAGCAAAAGACAAGGGGATTGACTGAACATCTGACTGTCTTCACAGCAAAGCATTTGACTAATTGTTGCAGGAGGTCTGCAGGTGGGAATTTCAGACTGTCCTGGAGACTCCCAAAAGCAGCCTCTGCTGTGCATAAGGTACTTGATAGATACTGTATTAATGCTTAAATTTGTTAATTAACACCCTGGATAGAGAATCTGTCAGTTAGAAGGAGTCCCCAAAACAATTTCTGCAACATTTTCCTGCAGATGCAGGAATGGTAACACAAGACAGTATTTTGTATGTAATTAAGATATTAGGAGATGGTTTGTACATAGTTTAAGATGATTGACAGAAACATATAATGCATAGGCTGGAATGGTCACCTAGGACCCTATTCAAAAGATTCCAATAAATTAGCTTTTGTCTGTTAATAAATACTCAATGAGTGTCTGTGCAACCCTAGTATATGTGCTGAGATGGACAACTCTTAGCCAGTTTTGTTATTTTTGGGAGGCACTTTCATTTCTCAAACCATACTCCTTTAGCATGCAACCATGTTCTGCTCAGCAGCTGCTTCTAATGGTAGGATTCACTGCCAAGTGACAAAGCTGAAGAAATTCTAAGTCTAAAACTTACAATATTTGTAAAGTATACTTTTTGGTATTGTTTATATGAGGAAAAAGAGGTGGGGTTTTTCTTTGAAGAGAAAATTCAAAGTATATTTTGGAAGTCTTTGACAAAGAACAAATTAAAAAAGAACATCTATCAAAGCAATTAATCGCCAAGTTTGGGAAAGGACATGAAGTGAGTTGCTGGAAATATCCAGAAATATTTTTCTAGCAGTGTTTGTGTGCAGACTTGACAGTTGCACTTTCACATATGATTTTCATTTCTTATTGTACATTAAAGGAAATTTCTTATTTCTCTCGTTGAACCATGATAAAAGGATAGCTTCTTCTAATTAATCTTCCTTTACTTTTAAATACAAGTTTGTTGAGTTGTTAGCAAATATACAATCTTAATTCAAACATCACAGTTTTCCTTCCAGGAAATATTTGATGGCACTGCTAATTCTGTGCTGCATACTACCATATTTTTAAATTAAGGCATGTGGACTTATTATGAATTATCTGTGACAAAGTGATTCCCTTTTCAGGGAGTGGTGGAGGTTTGCTGGTGATGAAAGAATCCCCATTGGTTTTAATTCATGGTAAGAGGGAAGCCCCCAACTTGCCGAAGGATACTTAGTACTAACAGGCTTAAAAGGAAAGGTGGTGCCGTGTAATCTCTGTGAGACAAATGGCATCTCTGACAGAGTGAGAGAGTTTAAATTGCTATGTCTTACTGGAGGTGTAAAATCACAAGGAGCAGTGCTTTCAAATGGATTCTTTGGCATGTGCATACAGTATTTCAAAAAGTATTATCCTTAGAATTCCTTATTCAAAAAGTATGCATAAAAAACCAAGCTATCTGACTGTTTGGAACAAAAATAATACCATCACATTATTTTCTTTGAATTATTGTTTACTCACCAAAAGGCATGAAATATTTTTGAAATCCTACAAAGCACTATGTGGATACTCATTATTTATCTACGAATAGTCATTCCATCAGGAGTCAGTTTAGAATCTTACCTGAAAGACTTTCCACTACTTCTCTCTACATTTTGAAGCAATGTCCTTTCCTATCACTTGATTTTGTAAAAATAGTTGTAGCATTTGGTTTTAGTTCAAACAAAAACTTCATTACTGGTTAAAATTGAGTCTTTGTTTTCAGTGTATCATAGAAACAAAATGAGTGGTTGAGATAAAAATATACTGGTTCAAATGTTAAGGTAGGGAGAAATAAATTTGATTTGCAAAAGAGTACTTCAAGTCTCTCTGCCTTTGCTAGCATCAACGTAGAATTGATTTTAGTACTGTCCAGCAGTA
Organism: Gymnogyps californianus; assembly: GCF_018139145.2. NCBI lineage: Eukaryota > Metazoa > Chordata > Aves > Accipitriformes > Cathartidae > Gymnogyps > Gymnogyps californianus. Next base: position 22,896,616 of record NC_059477.1, on the reverse strand, counting down.
AAGGAGAAAAGAGATCAGGTATTCCTCCCATTCCTATCTAGATGTGTATATAGATAGTATAATTTTTATTAACTGAGTTTAGAGAGAGCTGGAACTTTTTAGCATCACCAAGAATCAGTTTCCAGTGAAACCAAAGCTTTTTTTAGTACTTGCTTATATCAGAATAATTGCATAAATCACTTAGGCATCTAGTTTGAAAATATTTCAGAAGTGTCTTATATTTTTAATGTTAGAAAGTACCATAGGAATCAGCTACAAATACTGCACAAAGAAGAAACAGCCTTTGGCAGGATGACTTATAGACCAAACTCAGGATATTCTGGGACTTGAACATAAAATTGAATTTTAGAAACCGAAGATCTACAGTTTGTATTGTTTGTGCAGCTGTTAATAGCACTGAATCATGAGTTCATTAGAACTTTACGATGAATTGTCTGATATATGGTAGATTGAAAAAACAGTGAAAGATCATAAAACTACTTTTAACAACCTAGCATGAATGGTCAGTGAAGGATCTTAAATAACATGACTTTCCTTCACAACTTGTGAATAATTTGTACTTCAGTGAGTTTCAGATGGCAGGACAATAGCATTCGTATAAAAATATAGGGACAAAGCAGCAACTCTGGATGTACTCTAATTCTGTTTTCTTCTAGGCTTTGAAGAAGTAGTCTGGTTTTATTAGTTGCATGTTTTGGTTACCTTATTGCTGCAGACTGTGCTGATGTGGCCACAGTGAATCTCGCAACTTAGTGCTTCACTGTCTCTTTCCACACAGACACCACAGATTTGTGCTTTGTGAAAGGAGGAAATATCTGGCTGTTAAGAGTAAAGGAAGCTGCCACCAAAACCATTCTCTGTCTCTTTCTTGGCATAAATCTGTATTGTCATAGATGGAAATGTCCTTGTGGGCCACGACACTCTATGGATTCAGGGAACACAGGCACAGGGCAGAGGGTACAACGGGAATGACATACAGCATGTTGCCATTGAAATAAATACTGTGCTCTAAGTATCACAAGCTAATGCTGTGTAACTTTTTCACTGGCCTTTTCCTGAGCGACAGAAACCTTGTTCAGACTTACAGGCAGAATAAGAAGGGAGGAAGTGCAAGTATGCAGGACATAAGACATAGTTTAGGATCTCTGCAAGAATGTGCTTGATTTCTTTCTGATTCTCCAAAATCTACAACCTCCGTGTGCCAGCACGGAAAGATGACACCACATGGTTAATTGATACAAGTGAAATGTCACAAAGAGCTCTTTCCTTTGCAAAATCTTCCCTTGACAGAGAAACAAGAGGACTGGCTCCCTGTTTTGATCTGTATTTCTCCAAGTAATTATGCTTATATTGTTTTAGGATTCTGAATTACCTGAAGGTGTCCTCTAAATGTTAATTTCCTTTTACTGGTATGATAGGATATATTTTGAAACAATATGATCAAAGACACAGGATTTCTTAAGCTGAAATAGCTTTGAAGATCATAAACAGACTTCTGGGAGGTAAAACCTACATGGAAATTATTTAGTCAGATTAAGATGCAGAATTTGAGATGGCTCTAATTATTTCTGGTAGGAGGATGACAAATATAAGGGCAGAGATGAGTAAGAGTTCAGGGATCTATATTCTGCATGGCTTCTGGAATTTATTGCAGTGGAATAAAGGCAAAGTTTTGAGCAGCAGCTACTTCAGAATTCAAAGGCCATTTTTTTTTCCACTCAAAGGTGAATAACTTTAGGGAACTTTATCTCGAGTCTGATGTTTAGATATACTGAGTACTCCCTCACTTCATCTTGGGAAAATCAGTTACAAACTGTTAAATAATCTGTGGTCTAGCTCTAATGTTTTTTGGTTTTGTTTTTTTAATTTCACAGGATTTTGCTTGCATTTGTCATGTTAAAACGTTTTATGTTATAAATATTTAAAGGATCATTTGGAGGTGACACTACTAAGGTAGATAATGACTGTTGAGATTAGACTCTGACTAAATTGTAAGATACATGCTAAGAGAAACACCAGGAAGCCTCTTATTTCAGGTGAACTGCTGGTAACCTCAGGCAGATACAGAATCATAGACATCTATTTTAGGCAAACTCAAATGCAGTTCTTCATGCAAGGCAAGTCTTATCCTCATGAAAGAAATCTTTTCGTCATTGTTTCACCTGCATGCTGTCGTCGTAATTAAAAAAGCTTTTCATGGGAACTTCTTAATTCCCTACTATTAATTCCCCACTATTCAACACTAAACAGTAGTTCCTTCCTCTTGTCAGGGGGGGTTCTTAGATGGCAACAAATAATACTACCGTACAGAAGAGATACAAGCTAACTCAAGCTGATGAAATCTCAGTTATTAAGAAATGAAAATTTCCAAACTATTGAGGAAGTATGTGTTATCATATAAAATATTAAGATAGACTTAAAGTTTTAACAGATAATTTTGACTGGTTTTTTTGTCCTCTAAACATACCATGTTTCGGTAGAATTCATGTCACATCATGGAAAACCAATTATGCCTTTGCAATTAATGGCTTGAAACATTTTAATTTCATTGAGGCTTAGGAGGCAGGAAGAAGTGCACAGAGGAGAAATAGTTTGGGGAAAACAGTTGGAACTGTCAAAGGTAGCAAGGGATAGAGAGTTGGAATTGAGAATCTGAGACCTGATGATTGGTAGTTTTTTAAAGATGTCTTCTACTTGGGCTTTGTAGCTAAAGATAGGAGCCTGGCCTTCTTCCCTGCCAACCCCTTACAATGATGCATATAGTTCTTGTGCAGGTGACACATGACTGTTGTCATCATCCACCTTGCTGCCCCTGCAGGACTGAAAGCATTTTGCTGCTAGTCTACAATTTGCTAAAATCTCCATATAAACCTAAGCATTGTCATTAAACATCCTAGACAGTTATGAAGTGCGCACATTAAATGAGTCACAGAGATAGAAATACTCAGAGTCTGTTTATGAAAGATTCTTGCAGAATTTTAAAACTAGAATTTGGACAGATTTTTTTCAGTACAGATTTGGAACACAGTCACAAAGTTTGGGCTCTGCTAGCTTCCCAGAGAACAAAGTTGTCTTATCATAGCAACTGCAAGGTTGTGGAAATGTTCGTTCACAACAAAACCTATTAATATTTTACTCTGAATTACATTACATGTTGGAAAGTGGAAACCACCTTTATTGCATCATGTGACGATAGTTAAAAAAGACCTACACACCCTCTGCCAACAAATAAGAAACGGCTTTACATCTGAACAGGAACATCATTAAAACTAGGAAAGCAACCCAATTTCTGCTTTACTGTCCAAAATCCCACTTGGTTTCCTCTAGCAGCAACACATCATGCACTACTACCCAAGTGATGCCTCTCCAGATTAATACAGGGAGCTATTCACAGTGTTAAAGGAAGAATGCTTTAGGCCACAGAAGAAACACAAATGATTTTAAAGCTCCCTCTGCACAGGTAAAGGCAAAGAAACTGGAGAAGGGCCAGGAGAATTATAAGTTGGTGCTGCGTTTCTGTTTCTCAGTAGGCACTGTTATATCTTCCAGTTTGCAAGGGAAGTCTAAATAGCAAAAGATGTTGGAAAAGAGGTTGCTAGAGACAGGGGATTTGCTGCACTGGGCAAGCTGCAGCCTTTTTTGTTGTAATTGCAGTCACAGAACTGTTCTGGTTTCCCTTTCTACTGAGATTTGTTTTGGTCATTCCACAGCGCTCTATCGTAAAACCTCTGGTTGTTTGGCGGTGCACCGGTGCCAAGATTTGATAACTTATTTTAAAACTCTGGCTTATTTGGCTGTGTACTAGCAGCAGGATTTGATAACTCATTTCAAAGTAGCATGAAATAGTACCATCTGGCCATTAGCATTTCCAAGGCAAGTATTGTGCATTAAGTCTGGGAAAGGCTGCAGGTCACCAATGTGCTCTACTTTTGACAAATCTTCATGGGCTGTTTTTCTGAGATGAGTTTGTGTTTTTATTTCCTCCTGTGGAAGCCTACTTATTTTTCACTGATTTCCATTAAAGTAAGAAGAGCACTGATCCAGAAACAGTTCATGAATTACATTATCCAGTTTAATTAGAGTGAACAGAAAGTTTCTCCACAGACAGAAGAGTCAGCATTCAGCCTAAAATGCAACTTTGGACAGTAATGGCTGAGGCTAGCAATGAACTGAAGTCACAGCCAGTGCCAATTACTCCCTCCATTCATTACGCAGTACATTAAGAATGATGCTACAGCATATTCTCTGTTTTAATATTTAGTAATATATAGTAAATATGTCTGTTTAAATTTCTTTCTCAATTCTAAACCATGTCAGAATCAGTTCAATAATGACTTTGAGTTGTTTATGTTTTAAGTGAAATTCTTGTTTTGCTTTTTCTATTTCCCTTAAAAATATTTTGATATCAAGCCAATTAAACATTTGTAGTAACAAAGAGCTGGTAAGCTGTATACACTGTTGTTACCTTGTTGCTGCAATAATGTTATGGAAAGGATGTGAAATCTTAAAGTTCACTGATAAACCTGCACTTGGGAGAACATAAAGATACACACCAGCTGAGAATGGTGCCAGGGAAGTTAAGGGAAAAAGAGCACGCAGAAGCTTTCCCAGACCATGTAAGCTTAAGTTCCGTGATTGTAGCATGATGATACCCAAATACTTGCAAGAGATGAAAAGGTATCAGGTGGAGGCAGATGCCATACAAGCAGTTCTCAGATTCTGGCAATAAATACCTTGTGTCTCATTCTCAGTACGGATGCATGTTCAGGGAGGACAAGGTTTGACAGAGTCAGGCCATTCTGGGAAACGTCATAGCTCAGTTTCACCATGTTGATATTATATTGTCATAAAATTCAAAAGAAAAATATTAAGAGATTGAAAATACCCTACAGAACTCGTCTTTTTGCTTGAAATGGTGGGAAAACTACTGTATGATTAGAGAGTATGAGGGTATGGCCAAGCCAACAGTTAGGTCTCCAGAGCTATCCCAAATGTGATATTAACTTTTTTTTTCACTTCTTTGGCTTGAAGGACAACTTAGCCTCAACAGATCACACCTGGAGTATTGGGTCACATACTACACTAACTGATGAATTACAACTAGCATTTACTAACCTTTGGCTTTTTACACAGCCTGCCTGTGTAATGCCTGCAGAACCCATAAAGCATACTCTGGATTCACTGCTAAAATCTGTATCTTACCGTTGTAAAATGGAATCTTTGTTTCATAGAAATGAATGAAATATCAAAAAGTCAACATGTACTTTCCACTGGATCTGATCAACAGACACCTGGCAGTGGGACACAGAAACTAGATGCTTCTCAACAGAAGAGACAATTTCTGACAGTTTGTTCCTCAACAAGGAGGACTAAAACAAACATAGTTGCAACTTTGGTACACCATCTTAGCTAGCTAAAAATACCTCACTTTTGCCAATACAGATTTATACTGTGGCCACTTCCAGCTTTAGAGTGTGCATGTTTGGGTTGTCTCTTCTACCTGAGAATTGAGCTGGAAACTTTTCTAGTCGTTAATCACATATGATAAACATATCAAAAGTACTGAGAGAGCAAGCTACATCACACACTGTAAGTAAAGACAAAAAAATACACAAGATTCTGTGGATTAGTACTGACCTGAAATGTAGTTTCTTCCAATAGGCATTACTACAGCATTTTAGAGCTGAAAACTACTTTACCAGTGAATGTACTTTTTATCCCTATAAGATAAAGTCATGGTAGCTTCTGAGGCACAACAGAATCATTACTGTTCAGATTTTCAAATTCTGTTTTGTTATGAAAGGTTTACTATTGAGGCCACGTCTACAAGGTGGTTAAAAGTAGGCTTGCAGCTTGCATAAACATATCCAAGCAAAGCATCAGTTCGCCAAGGCATAGGCAGTAGTTTAGGGAAGGCCACACAGAGTTCAGTGTGAGCTGACCACCTGCATTATGGGCTCCCACATACATTGTGCCTCCCACATAAAGTTCTTTTCTGCAGCAGATGCACAGTCAGTGTTTGACTTGTCAAACATAAAGTTACTCCAGCTGCAATCACAGTACACAGGAGGACATGAGAGATCACGGACAGGATAAAAATGGAGTAGGTAGTGATAAAAAAAGATTTCTTTACATTATTTTCGTTGTTAAATAGTAAGCATGTAACTTTAAAATAATACGGGCACAGCTTAAAAGCCTAGACTCAAATCCAACACAGCGATGTCCTTTGTTTTGCAAATCTGACCAGTGAAGTTAGTGATGGCAGGGGAATAACGTCCCTCTGCGTGGAGAGAATCCATGGCTGGAAGGGAGGTGGCACAAACCAACCCCTCCACAGCTGGCAACATTCCTCCCATTGAAATGCAATGTTGGTGCCTCTGTCCTGTTCCAGGACAATAAACTTCAGGCAAAACTAGCTGACACATCTGCTGATCCGCTACCTCCAGCACGTGTGGTCCAGGATCAGGAGAGGAGCTGCCCAGCAAATACATGACGTGCTACCACCGTGGCCAAGGAGCATGAAACTGGGTGGGAGGTGGAAGAGCGAGTCTGTACTAAATGAATGAGACCTAGCAGGCATGTGAAATCAAATCAAAGTAAAATGAAGTAGAATGGATGAGTTAAAAAGAAAGTTGATAGAGAGTTTTTCTTAGTACATAGTCTGTGTAGAAATAAAAAAATCATAGGATCATAAGGTATTTATTATGTCACATTAGAAGACCATTCTTGTCTCTTCAAGAATTTACAGCAACTCCTCACAGTTTCTTTCTAAAAAACCCACCTTTTTACCTTTTCAAATGCAAGTTGCTTACATGCATAATATACAGTATGTGCTTAGTATTCATGTAGGGTTTTTGCTGGTGAGAATTTTTTCTTTGACACTGCTTTCTTAATTTGGAAATAAATCTAGCTTCAAATCTTTTCAAACAGAAAAACACAGTTCATTTACATGATTGTTCTCCCTATGAATCATGTAATATACACTGAGAATCTGCTGTGGGGGACAACTATTCTCTCTTTTCCTTTGTGCACTAATATATCTGTTTCTGCAGCAATAATTTAAAACTCCTAAATGTTGCTAATGAAATCCTCTATTATTACAGTTCTGGGAAAGAGATATTTAAATACATAGTTTCTGAAATGTATGGCCTTGGGAAATGTTAAAAAGGTGGCACTGAATTCTTTGAATTAGGAGAAGCAGTATTAAAAAAGAATATTACACATGAATTCTGCATATGGGATTTTTTTTATTTTTTTTTTTTTTACTAAATGCTCCGAAGATATAATTCTTTTCTTAGATGTGGTGGGATTCTCATAAGCAAAAAGCTCTCCAAAATTAGCCAGTCTTTGCCATCATAAATATATCCTTGTCTTCGTTATTCAGTTGACATTTCTACTTCTTCTAGCACTGGATATCTAGAGGCAGTGTAAATAAAGCAGCTATTTAAGCACAGGTAGGTCTGATAGACCTATGTGCATGGCTAAGATGCACATACTTCTGCTGGAGACAGGAAGCTGAGCGCAGTGCAGTGATGCTTTGAGCGGTTAAGAGGCACCTTATGGTCTGCAACTAGAACATCGTGGTTACGTGCTGAAGGTTAATCAATAATCAGTTTGGTGAAGAAGTTGTTACCAAAAAATCAGACAGGCAGGAGCTCTTGATTTTCATTTGCCTCTTTTTATAGCATGTGATATAGTCTCTTTCTCAATCACTTGAGCACTTTTACCAGGTAACATTCCTTCTATTCTAGATGCAGGACATGTTGATGTCGCGCAGTGCCTTTTGCTCTCTTCCTATGCCACAGAACAGTTTTCAAGGATTTGTGTGTTTTCAGTAAGTATTTAAGTTTGTGAGTAACTAAGTCTTTCTAGGGAGAGAGAGATATTTTTGTTTGATGGTTTACAGGAAGATGAAAAAAAAGAGCAACTATTCCTGTGGATTACTCTTGACAATATCATTAGGTAATTGTCTGAAGTCCAGGGAAAATTATTTTCTTTACCCTGATGTTCCCATGAATTACAAGAATTCGGTATTCTTGTAGAATTCAGCACATAGTTGAATGGAAAGCAGATCTACTGTTCGATCTAGCATTGTACATGAGCCTAAACCTAGTATTTTTCTCAGCTATTCCATTTTCTGTACTCCATCATCATTGGTTCTTTAATTTGAGGCACTAAAGGCTGACTCTGCCCGATATTGTGCATAGATAAGTACCTTCTCTCAAAGGAAATTACATGGACTGGTATTGTGATGGCATTCCTTGAGAAAAAAACTTCTGTGCAATTTTCTAGTTATATATAAACAATTTTATAAATTGCTTATATTTATTTTGCTCCAAAATGTTTTCTCAGGGATGTCTAAATGTAATTCCACTTAATAATATTTCTACTTAATAATAAGTTGACTTAGTTTTCTACCAGAAAAACTTGGTACAATGAGACATACTAATAAGCACAGCTGTATGTTCCTTTCTTACATATAGTCTTTTTGCATAAGTGTTAAAGAATATACTTTTGAATTCTTTGTTAGTTTAGCATCTTAAAAAATTTAAAAAGAAAAATACACTTACGACTTTACAGTTCGAGTATGCTCAGTGTTGTAAAAATCAGCTAGTGTATTTTTCTTAGAAAAATACTAGAAGTTTTATAAGAGAATCTTAGGATACAGAAAGAAAACTTTATAGTGAAACAATAAAAGTCCCTTTGTCAGATTCCTCTGTGAATTGCAAATATATTGCACATATAGCAGAACTGGCCATTACAAATTTCCGTGTCATTTGAAAAATCATTCTAACACCAGTTACTAAAACCATCTGTGAAATATTATCTTGAAAAGCTGAAGACCAAAGTTTATGTCCCTGAAATATATGAAAGGAAGAGTAGATAGATTAGATATCTCTAATTGTGCTGTGGCTGCAGGGTTGCAGCTGGTAGGCCTGGAAATGAACCTGAAAAACTCTTTTATTTTTTTCCCCGCAAAATATCCACCATTAGAAAGCCAATATGTATAAACTGATGATCCAATAGTTCTCCCACCTGTAGTATAATTGTTTTATGAGCTGAAACACACCACGTAATCATCACACATACGCAGGATTGTCTCACAAAACTACCATAATAACTGACTGTTTGATTCTGGACAGAATATTCAAGAATGTCTTTACCAGACTTCCCAATCAGTTGTCTAATGCTTTAGGAAAATGTCAGCTGATAAAACAGATTCTGAGTGGGAAAATGCCTGACTGAATTTTAAAGTCTGTTCATTGCCAGTGAGAAACCCATAGTATCTCATTCAACAGTAATGGACACTGGGCCTAGAGGGAGAGTAAAGATAAGAAAGAATTAACTCATCTGAATCTAGTTAAGGATAGAGATTGAATTTTTTCTTACATTAATTCTACTATACACATTCCATATGGCAAGTATAATGGAAAATAAAGGAAAAATAAGATTAGTTTGTGTAAAGTCTTCTAAATATAGAAAAGAGATAAATGCTGTTCTATCTAATTGTTAAAGACACTGGTAAAAGATAATGATTAACCAATGCAGTGTGGTGAAAGCAATATAAAGTAGGTTAATTATCTGAAGCTCATGCAAGCCATGTTAGCCTCTAGTTAGTCTTTTCCCTAAGGTATAAACATAATTTGAATTTCAAAAAAGAGCTTAACAGAACATAGTTCTTTCTTTTCTGTTAAATAAGGATTTGGACCATAAAGAAATCAACTTTACCTTTTCTAAATTTCTGTGTAACCATCTGATCTGAGCTAGTAGCCTAAAATTGGGTAGTGTGAATATTCCCCATTAGCTCCTGAGAAGGCAATGGTAAAGCTCCCACCAAGTGCAGAGTCCTTGGTCCAAGATACTAAGTACTTCGAAATTCTCATGCAGATAGATAATCTCTGCTAAATAAGAAAGCTTTGATGTTATGCTATGTTACATGTATATGCTCTCCATTCCATGGGGATATAAATCCATACTACATCAGTGAAGTCAATGTAGCTAATTTATACCATCTGGGCATCTGACACAAAAAATAGCGACAAAATGATTTCCTAATGTAATATTCATAGAGACGAAAAGCAAACCTAAGAGGAAAAAAACCCCATAATTCAACCCATAACCATGTGTACAGAAAAGCAGCATTTGTTTTTATGATTTTTATTTTTACTTCTAGATTTTAAAAATTCCAAAACTCGGTTTTTCCTCTCACAATTATTAATAAAATGTATTACTGTAGGACTGAGGAGCTGAAGTTCAATGAGGAATAATAGACTACATTAAATCTAATTGATCTTAGGCAGCCATCAGGGATATTCATAACAATGAGAAGTGACCTTAAAAATACTCAGCTCTTGCATTATATTTGTAGGATGGGTGAATGTTCTCTCTCAACTCCCTCTCCCCAGCACTCTTTACTTTTGAAAATCTAACTGTTGCATTGCTGAGAATATTACATCCTTCATTTGGAAATGAAAAAGAGCCTATTTATAAAAAAAAAAATATTATTTTAGTTGTTTGTAAGTCCAGCATGGCTGATTTTGCTTAATTTTCATGGCTTCAAAAATTACTGGTTTTGTAAATTTTATAGTAGTAAAGAAGGTACTGAACTCACATGAGTGACTAAGCTTCTTCAGCCAAAATACTTGTCTTGCAACTTCTGTTCCTCAAAATCAAACTCAACAAAAATGACAAAAAATCTAATCACAATTGAACAAAAAGTCCCACTACTGTGCTACTACTGAAACAAAATTGCTAAAAAAAAAAAATACACATTTTTCTGCTTGCCTGTTAGACTTAAATTCCTCCATCAAAACAATTAAGTTTGGGTAGTAATTCAGAGGGCTTTTGATCTACTAAGTACTAACTAGAGTGTCTTCCTAATGTAAGTCACACATAAAGAAGTTACTTAGCTGCTGAAGCTTCTGAATACCAAGAATAAAGGACTAGGCAGCTTAAGAGTATAAAAGAGATGCTAGAAAGATTATTTCATACATATTAAAGGTAGTGTGAGAGATTTTCAGGGTTTTGGGGGTGGGGGGGGGTGGGGGAAGGTAGGGTAGAAAAATTCTGATAGGAAAACACCTGAACATCACAAAGGTGAGAACATTGCCTATACAAATGACTTACTTGCTGTGGAGGTTTTTTTCTTTCCCCCACCCCCTTTTTTTTCTGGTTTTTTGTTTGTTTGTTTGTTTGTTATTAAATAGTGTTTTTACTAGACTCAGATCAGCCATCCAGCTCCTCAGCATGTGTTTTGGATTCTGCTTTTCTGGAGAGCCTTACCAGAACTTTCTCACAGGCATTTATTTCATTTTTTTCTTTTTTTCTACTTTTTAAAGCTGAACTGCTTTAAATGTTACAGGTTACACTGTCTTAAATATGTCTTGATTTTATACTTGTGGTTTTGGGGGTGGTGGTGGGAAATATAGGTGGCTAGGGAAGCTTACAAGTTTTTCTTGGAAGATTTGTGAAAATCTTTGTGTTTCATCCTAATGCTATTTTTCTAAGAAATGGTCTGCTTGACTAAACTGACATCTTAGCAAAAATTAACAAGCCCATTTCCCATTGAGCTTTAGTTCTAGTTTGAAAGCACATTCATCTATAAGGCACTCTGGATGTCAAAGCTGGAGAATCAGCCGCATATCTATGGCATACATAACCTTGGAATTCACAATATTCTCTATATTAGATTAATATTTGCCCCATTTTCTAGAACAATACCAGACCCAGACTGATGCTGTTACCTTGTTGATTGACCCTGCTTTTTTTGTTGTAGCTGCCCTATTCCTTACATTATCTTTGGAAATCAAAAGCAGACGTATTTATAAAGCTTATTTAAGACATACTCCTCCATAGCTGATTCTTTTCACACCTGTAATTTAGAAAAGATTCATTCTTTTCCCTTTGTAAAAGGAAATGTAATTGCCATATATTCTCAAGAGCCCAAATTGAGTTCTTCCATCTGATTCTGTGCTTCCTTCAAATTGTACTTTTTTAAAGAAGGAAAGGAAGGTGGAAAATCAAACAAACTAGTTTGGATTTTATGAATAAACCCCCAAACCCCAGATCCTCAGCACACAGATTAAAATGAATTGTTTATACAATACTTCTAAAAGTAATACAGGAAGCTTGCATTTCTTTCTAGAAATGGAGTGATCAGGGAACTGATACAAATTTTCTAAGAATGATACGTTAAGGTAGATTAATTTATGTAACGTCATTGAAAAGCTTTACATTGGAAGATGCAAATCTTTGAGTAAATAAAGGTAAAATTATGACAGTTAACCAGAAAATAGGCACGAGTTATTTTCTGTTTTCTGTTTAGGTACTTATATATATTGCAACTCTCTCATTCTTCCTTATGATAGTTGGGAATCACAGAGTCTGGAATGTATTTCTTACTATTGCACAAATTAAGGAAGTCTCATGGTCTCCATTTTATAGAAGAAGGAGAAAAGCCCAGAAGCCATGCAAGGAACCTGAGTTTCCCTGAGTCCTACTCACTGGCCTAACTGTTATAATCCAGACCTAAGGGCTAACCATGTCTTTGTCACTTTGAGACAGCAAACTCATTTTGAAAATATACATACCTACTTATTCAGTGCTATTAGGTGACACGGAAACATTATGTTTCTGCTTATTATTTTCACTGATACCGATTATCTTCCAAATAAGGTGGAACTTTAAAAATTAATTTTAGTGTGACCTGAATGTGTGTGTTTTTAAAAACAGTTTTGCTAAAAAAAAAAACCTATTGATCAGATTAGTCCCATGTGTCAGTTGTGATCACAAGAGTTTATAGAGACAAGAATCTCTTAATTAAATTGAGTGGGTATGACCTTAGTTTGAAATTAACTTCTTCACAACCTTTTCGCCTTCCAGAACAGAACAGGGTTTGGTGATCTCTGAAGTGTGCCTGAAGGCTTGGTTTGAGCTCTTAATTCTTCTGCCCATTGCATCTATTTGGTCTTTCCTATCCTGCACCATTATAAAACAATTCTCATTTACTACTCACCACAATAAAGATCAGGAGCATTTAGTGTGACAAGTTTTACTGCCAGATAGGCCAGTGCCCCTGTCAGGAGGAGGGCTGAAGGCAAGAGAACAGCAGAAGTGAAAGAGTGTAAGACTATTCACGTTCTGTGGTTCTGACTCAAACAAACTGCATACGCCAAAGAGAAAGTGTCTGATTCAGTTTTCTGAGCCTTTCGACCTCGTTAATTTGGTCAGCAAGCAACTTAATGATCCTGATAAACTTGCTTTCAAACTGCTATCTTGGCTGTGCTACTCCCAGGAGGAGCAGGCAGAGAGAAGAAACAAAGCACTGTTCTTTCCTTCCTTCACATTCTCCAAACTCTGTTTGCACCTTCAGTTCCTCTCCTGTAACTTCCACAATGGTATTCCTCTGTTGATCTCTTTCTGTGTAGCACACTTCAAAACATGATTTCTTGCGTGTAACCAGGCAGAGGGGATACTTTGCATAAGGAGAATAAAATCAGAGGGAGATACCTTGAAAGTAAGTTTAGGACATACTGTGGAAGTCTGGAGGATGCATTATATAGGAGATACCAAGACCAGAGGGACCAGGAAAGAGGGAGATTGAGGTTCAGATTACCATTGCAAAGTTCATCCAACTCAAAAACATATACCACAAATGGCAGCAAACTGGTAATGCAGGCACAGTTAACTTCTTACAAGCTGCTGACTCTCATTTTACATACTTGTTTATACATAGCCCATTCGGCCTTCATCAGCAGAGGCGTCTGAGATTTGTAATGTGAAGGTTCATGGATACATGAATATTTGAGCTTTTATTATTTTATCCAAACAGGTTTGTTCTACTTTAATTACAATATAACTAGCTTTCAAAATATGATATATGTCTTCAGAAAGCACAGTGAGGGGTAAAATAGGTACTAAGTAAAATCTTATTAATTGTATGCAAAATGAAAAAAAAATCATATAGAGCAGCACATGAGGGTAGTCATAAAGGGGGAAAAAAATCACATAGTTATTTAAGGCACAGCGATTAACTATTTGGAATTCCTACCAGCAAGCAACTAAATTAGTAATAGATACTGGTATTTCTCAAATACTTGGTAATAAATAATATAAGGTGATAAAAGACATTTAAAAATAAAAAGGAATCAAGAAAGGAGTTTTTTAAAAAGTGTCAGTCAGCATAATGAGCTAAAAATTAAGAAATAAGACCCTCTTAATTTAACAGTAATTTTTAATCTTAATTTAAAGAGAGGCAGAAATATCAAATTATACATTTGAGATAGTTTTGCAGCTAACAATTGATCTGCCGTACATATGAACAATATTCAGGGCAAAAGAAAATATAGCCTGTTGCAATACACAGTAATTAGCAGATTAATTAAATACAATAAGAACTGTACTAAAGACCATGCCTAACAAGAAATTTCCCATCTCAAGTGGACAACTAGTAGGATCAGTTTTCACATCAAACTACAGTATTTCTGGAGCACAGATTAGCATCAAGATGGAATCAATAATGCTACAATTATGAAAAGAGGCACAGAATCAGTCCTCCTTTTTATACAAAGGATTATGAAAGGAATAAGAAACCATGGAAAGTGTAAGCATATTTAATTGTTCAATGGAGTTAAAAGACGTTAGAAGGATTAAAAATAAGTAACTACTTTTTTCTAATCAACAAAACGTCAGATGTTATTTATTCTTTCATCTGGAAACTGGAGACCAGTTGGTTGGACATCGGCTATTGAAAAAATCATTGTGTGAAAGTTAAAATGCCCACTGGAAAAGTGTAGTTCAATTGAACGTAGTCTGCACAGATCAGTCAGAGAAGGTCATACGTTACTGACACGCAGGAGTACAGTGAAGATGTTATTGCCATGACTGATGAAAGGAATTGAGTAGATTTATGATACCCTGATTTGACAACGCCCTGCCCTCAGAAATTAATGTCTATAGGACAGTGTTAGGACATAGGGGGTAAATGAAACTGCTAGTTAAAAATAAGAGGTGGAAAAAATGCATTTGAAAACTTGTTTTTTCAAGTCGTTTTGGGAGGAATTATGTAGGTCTAAATTGAACTTCTGGTACACCCATATTATTTGGTTTGGGACAAGGATACTGATTCTTTACTTTTAAATTGCAACTGAATTTCAACATGATCATATTATCTAGATGAACCAGTAGATGACAATCAAAGTTTAGGATATACAAAAGTAAAGCCATATAAAGGATATAGCATGCATACACCTTGCATAGTAGTGCCATTCAGAAATGAGGTGTGAAAAATGACTGAGCAGTGCCCTTCTGTGTACTGCTAAGTTCAAGGTGGCAGTATCTCATACTATCCAAACTATGAAACACAATGCAAACATGGACTTGTTTCTGTTATTTAAGACACTTAATAGGGACCAGTTGGGCAACCACTTATCATGGGAAAATAATATTGCTTTGTCCGATGCCAAAACATGAGATCTTTACCAAGTCTTTGTTTGGACAAACTCAGTTGTAAATTAACTGGTGTATACCTACATTCAGCAACCTTTGGAATGCCTGCCTGAAAGATATAGCAGTGTAAAATTATTTTTCATAAATTCTATCAGTATCTCCTATGGAATAAAAAATTTCCTATACAAATATTAAGCTACCTGATACAACTTAGAAGAGCAGATCTAGTACATAATTTTAAGAGGTTTGGATATCACAGGGAAGGTGTCATCTTCTATGAAATGCAGCAAGTTTTCAGAGTAATTGCTGAAGAGCTCTATCAGATCCACATTAGAAGTTCTTTTAAGATTTCCCTGTAACTGAAACTTGTGTTATCACCGAAGTATTTAAGTTACATAAAAAAGAATATGGATTTTTTCCTAGATGAGATTTAAGACAGTGTAAAGAAGTAATCAGAATTATGAAAAAAACTGTCAAAGACAAAGTCAAACTGGGCCAGAGAATCAGAAATTATGAGTGCAAGAGATGAGCTTGAAACTAGGATAAGGGCTAACTAAAGGTTAGATAAAACATACGTATCCACAGTGATGGAACAGTATCACAAGATTCTTAGAATCAATTAAAAATTTCATTTGTTTTTTCTGAACTTTTATTTCCCCTTGATCTGGCCTGAAGGAAAATTTTTTCCTACCTTTGCGAGAAGTGTTTTCTAGAAGGGAGACAGTCTTCCTCTTCTGGTTCGTTTCTTAAAAGATGCTATGGTCCTTGGAGCTTTCAGCCCTGCTGTAGGTACTGTACACACAGAGGGATCCTTCCCCAGTGAACTCAAGACTCCAGACCCTAACATGCTTCACTCTGCTTCACAGCATGTAATGTGTAAACACTAGTCAGTACCCTGAACCCTCTGCGTCTCTGAAAACTGAGATTTCCAGATGGCAAAGAAACTGATACGATTTGGTTAGTGAGACAGTGTTGTAGAAGCTAGAGGAACTAGAGCAGATGCAGTGACACCCCTATCTGATTATTTTTGAGCAACGGGAAAGCTGTAGTTCAGGTATGGACAAGCACTCCAGCTCATTATCATTTTAACCAAGCCATTTTTATGTAAAGGTTTTAAAACAGAACCAAGTTACCATGGAAACTGATTGAAGCAGAGACTTACTGTAAATTCTTTTCTAGACAAGGATAACAGGACTGACAGGTGGGCTGTAAAAGGAAAATGAGTGCAATATAGAGTTAGGCATGATGGTCTGTTTTCTCTTCCTAAAAGTGTGTCTTTTATAGCTCTGCTTTATCTCTACCATTTTATACAGTGATATATTGAACATATTTTAAAAGAAGTTCCCACCCAAATGAACCTTTTATTTTATCATAATCCTATTTGCAAGGGGATGTACGTGCTCTAGAGAAAAGAGCTGAAGGGCAGGGCACTCCACTTATTTTCCCAAATTATTATGTCTTGCCAGAATCATCAGGGAGGAAGAGCCATCACTCAGGAAACGCATTTGCATAAAGTGCCCTTTGCTGCCAATGTTTATATTTTGCTCCTGAAATATGCTCTAGGTATGTTCACACCATAGCACAGTGCTCTCCTTGTACAATATGAAAGAAGGTAACAAGGGAATAAAGTGTTTTTAGTGAAGAAATACCCCTTTTCCCTTTCTCAAAAATTTTGAAAATATACCTATTTGCTGCAATCCTATTCAAAGTCAAAATGATTTGGCTCTGTAAATATCTTTCTTAGTCTGATGGATGATGATAAGAATAACAGAGATTAGAGTACACAGCCCCCAAAATACGGTGCCAGAGTTTTAAGAAGGGAAATTGGCAGAGAATGAACAACAGCAGAGCATGTACCTTTTCCACTTGGAATAGTTAGCTGTCAGCACTGGAAAACATTTCAGCATATGAATATGCAATATCTTTTTAAATCTGTGCCGGATGTTTCTACCTGCTGTGCTTAATTTCAGAATCTTGTGTTATCATTAGAGAAAAATAGTTCTCTTTTCCAATATCATTTTCTACCAAAAGGAAGGTGGGAGAAGGGGGAGATTATTACTTGAACTCATCCTGATACTCTTCTAGCCTGAAGTTTCTGCTTCTTGGTTCCAGCTCCCAGCTGGAGCCGTGTTTGTACATGCCTTCCTGACATAAGCCATAAAGCAATTTTCCTCCGGATTTGAAGAGGTTTGCTGTCGTCAACAGTTATAGTTGGTCCCAGTGCACTAGAATCACAATAGATAGGCACCTTTTCCAGCGTGTTTGCCTTACGGCTAAAAGTAATGGCAACAGCTGGTTTTGTTGTCAAAAGTAAATATACTTCTCACCTTCAGTCTCTGCCTTCCTCAGCACTGTGGGGGTGGGGACATGACAGATGGTTCCTGCTAACTAATCACAGAAAACATGGTATTTGGTGTATGGCATGAATTTCCAGGCAAGTAAGAATGCTTTTCATTTAATATCCTCCCTGTGAAAAGCTGGACACCTTAATAAAATGTGGCATGCTCTAAGGAAACACATATTACATGTTAAAGTATATGAAGATGTGACTAATTGCAGAACTCTGTGATAAATGATGCACAAGCTAACTGTTTCTTGTCATAAGTGAATTTTGATGACTGTGTTTACTATATGTAAAGCTTTTTGGCAGTGACACAAAGGGAAACATGGAGCCAAATTCTGCTCTTTTTAGGCTAAGTTCATCTTTGATTCAGGGTTCTGTCCACTGCACTATATTTGTGAGTCTCTGAGCCACAGAAGGCGGCCAGTCCAGGCTCAGTGGCAGGCAGGCTTATGCAGAGGCTTGTGCAGTCCTTGAGACTGAACACTCAAGGACTCTACGCATTAAAGGGTAGAACCATTTTCATCATTTAAAGGAAGCCATTTTAAGTATTTCTATGCTTTTTGTCTTCATTCGGACATAAATCCTACTGGAAAAGGGCCAACAAATACAGCTGTTGCCCTTCTCAAGAAAATAAGTTCCCCATGAATGTAGAAATTATTTTAAAGATATGCTTTTAATTTTAGAAAAGATGTCCCAAGAGTCTACAGTTTAATTCAATTAAAATTCCTTGGCACCATTATATGTTACCAAATTTTAATTATTTTTTATACCTGCTTGTATGACAAAAATATGTAATTTCAAATAATCATGATAAAATTCCCCATACAGGTGTTTATAACTATCTTGCACTTAATTAAGGAAGTCAGAGGATTAGAAATGATAATGTTGGGAATAGCTAAGTTCATAAAACAGGACAATACAATTTTAATTTACAAACTCTTGCCTAAAGGCATGATTGTTAAAAAGCAAAGGTGGGGAAAAGAGGCACAAGAGATGGAGGAGGCATTGTTAGGAACTGGGGAAAAGCCAGGCAATAAGTTCTGGCAAAAAAAAACCACCAAAGGGCGATAAAACAGAAAAGGAGACAGACAAACCTCCTTTAAACTGCAATTTAGAAAACTGCCATTTACAATATAAGGATAATTCTTACAAGCCTGATCAGAATTCTGTGAAAATCACTGAACCCTGCAGAGGTGTCTCGGATAGGCACCTTGTTGTAAACTTCAAGATCAGGCCTAAAAGAAAACAGATAAATGGTGCAACTAAACTAGTCTGTGGCACTTCTAAATATGACTGGTCACTCTGAAGGTGTTGCTTGAGCTTCCAAAGGACAACTTGCCCAACACTAGTACTTTCTGTTTCTCATAAGCCCACATGTTTTGTGTTGTAAGACACATATTATTTCTATGTGTTTGTGTTGCCACATATTTTTCAGAAAAAAATAATTATATAAATAGATTTTGTGCGTGGATTTAAGTGGTTAGCAATATAAAAATACGGCAGTATTCACATGTGCAAACTTATTACATCAGAACTTGACCCCAAGTCTCTCGTTGTTCTATCTCTGTTTTCATGGAAGACAGAAAGAAGAGTAATTTAAAAAAGTCTTTCATTTACCCATATGTAACTCACGGATATTTGTCAATGCAGGTTTATCAATATACAGTCTGCACTGGTTTCATATGTGACAAGGAGGCAAGCAAACAGTGGAGAACGGCAGTAGATATGATGCAGATAAGCAAGAAAGAAAAATTAAGGACAAAAAGACAGAGCCGTTTCTAAAAAAATCAGGTAAGGAATTCAAGTGATTCTGTATAAAGTGTAAATTGTACAAAGAATCATATCAAATAGTTTATGCTTATCTTGCCATTCTTAGTATTTCTGAGAATTACTGCTATATGTGTCTATGGACATATGTACACACACACACACACACACACCCCCTACTTACACCCACTCACACAATGAATTTCCTTTTTGAGCAAAATTGCCATTACCCTCAGTGCAAATATTTACTATCCTGGTATTTGACATTTCTTTTAATAAAATCCATTTTCTGTATTTCATTTTATTTTGTTTAAATAAAACATTGTACTATTTCCTACAGAAAACCAAACGTAATATTTTTACAACAGAGTAAAAGAGAGTTGTGCTATGTGTGTTACTGTTCTTTCTCAACAAATCAGTTCGAAGTTCTCAAACCTTACATTATCCTATCCTAGTACTGATCTGTTGGGGCATTATATGCGCACTGCAGAAAGGCAACGTGTTATGACCTACCTCTACCTTCTTACACTGGTGACAGGTGGAAAGTTCATTTAGAGCTTGAGCACACTTCTATTTCCTAAGCCTGACTAGAGAGGAGTAAAAATATATTTACCAAAGAGCAAAGCTGGAGGAACAGTGAGCAACAATTCATCCTTTGCTCCTCTGCTCCTCTGCTTTGGAGAAAAGTTGCTGTACCACTTCTAGTGACACAGTGGAACCAGTAAATGTGGTGGAGACTGTACATTCTCTACAGCCTAAAACAAGCTGGGAAGCTAAGCTAATTGCATGTTACATGATGCAATTGTTCGTGACAGAAACATTCTCTTAACTAACATATACTTACTTTTAGAATAGATTGAAATTACATTTTTGCCACAAGCATAAGATGGAAAGAAATACTCGTAACTAAACATTATATATCCATTATTTGCCTATCTATCTGCTTAATCCTTACCTCTCCCTTCCACTCGCAAAACTAAAGCTAACCTGAGATGCTGGTATACCAACACACGTCAACTGTTAAGAAATGGTTACTCAGGGTTTCGCATTCCTGAGTAACATCATCAACTTATCGCATCCATTTAGTATATCCACAAAATATAACTTCCTTTAGAGTTTGGCCTTGTAAGAGAAGTGCTTTAACCCTTCTACAAAATGCCTATGTTATGCTTATGTTTAACTTTCATAGAACAGCATCTAACGCTTCCAGACAGCATGTTTTACATGACTGACTCCAAACCTATGGAAATTCACTATTGAAATAACACGTTCTATGAATTCCCAGGAGCTCTACAGACATTAAAAACAAACAAACAAACAAAAATCCCCAGTCAAGCCTCCCAAACTACATAAAACTCATTATTACTATTATATCAATTATATGTTGCACGATTCATGATAATACAATATTGTGTTCGTGCTAACTTTTTGCAGTCTGGTAAGATTACCACACATTGAGACATTCTGCCTATTCCTTTGTACGTTGTTGATTCTTGCAAAATGACAGCTGCTGCATTTATGTTAAAAAAAGGCTCAGAGTATCTGCAAGGATGCCTCTAATGGGAGAAGCAGTATCATACAGCTAGAGTTTCTCTAGGACATGCAATATTCATCAGTTGCAAACTTGGGAATGTCATATTGTAAAAGCTACATGATAAAAGACGCTGTGTGGTGTTACAGCTGATTCCATTTGCCATATGGCATGTTATTATTTTGTGTTACCTTGGGGAGGGCGCTAAAAGTGAAAGAACAGAACACACTCAAGGTATATAGAATAATAAGCACAAATTGTATAGTTCTTAATTACAGCAATAAGGTCTGTAACAGAAATGGAGATTGAACTAAATATGAGAGTCGAATGTGTGCTATACTACTCTCCAGCTACTGAAAAGTATTAAACTCCTATCAGGAATATTTAAACAGGAAGAAATTGCCAGCCACCATATCTAAAAGCCTACAGGCAACCTCAAAGCAGGTTGACTCCAAAGTCAGCAAATACTATGTGCAATGCTACACACATTACCATAATATGGTTTTACATCAAAAATACAGTTTTACATGGCGTAGGCTGGAGAAAACATTAAATCAGTAATCTCTAAAAATGAGAGTTCATATGCACAGCTATGATTAGAACAATAAAGTGGGGGGAAGAATTTGCTGAAAACAATTAAAGTAAAAGAATCCTAAATTAATCAACAATAAATCAGCATCTCCAAATTTAAAAAGGCTTTCCTTTTACAATATGTCAGAATTCACAAGCAGATTGTTATTAACGTGGCCAAAACTTAACCACGATTTCAAGAAAGTAGGTGCAATGAAAAAATACTTTGTATTTCATGTGGCAGTATTTGCCTGCAAATTCAGTTCTTCCCATGCCAGTAAACTGAGCCCCCTCCAACCCTGCAGTGCCATCTTTGGAGGTGTAGTCTGACTCTGAGGCAAAATCCAACCAAGGTTAGATCATTTGGGAGCTATTATTCAGTCACCACTTAAATTTTAAATGACAAATTTTGTGATATCAAATAATGGAAATGTGCAGGCTTGATGGTTTTTGGAATAGTTTGGCTCTAAACACCACAGTCCATTAGATGAGGCATTTCAAGATCTGTTACAAGAACAGAATATTTTAAAATTATTCATGCTAATTGTGCAATACTTCAGATGACTTCTTCAAAACTATCATCTATTCAAGCGTTCAGTTTGAGCAGCCAAAACGCAGATTGTTCCCTTTAGCCAAATCTTTAGCAGGAATAAATCAGAGAAATTCTAGTAACTCTCAATATTTCCTATTAGGGTTGTGCATTTTGCTTTCCTGTTAGTTTTTACCGGCTATTAGGAAGATAGCTTCTTTTTTTTTTTTTGTAAGTCATCCAAGTGACTCAATGTCATTTAAAGATAACAGAACCACACAGCAAAATGAATAGAGGATCATGGCTGTATGGCCCTTGTAAGCTTCGCTCTCCTCGCACTCACTACCAAAACCCACTGGGTACAGTTTACCAATCTCAAGGTTTGACACTGCACTGGTTTACATTTGTAAATACCTGCAGCCCAGTGATGGCAGGAGGGGCTGAACTGCAATTGCTGTGCAAATTACTGCATCCATTTCCATTTCTCAGCTAATGTTAACACCAACTCATGACGCATTTTCCACTGTATTATCAAAATCTATGAAGTTTTCACGCATTTCAGTCTGAATGCCACTCATGCTTATTCCACACATAATCTTCTGTTCCAGCCATAAAAAAAGCTGATGCAAAAATGACTGATGTCACTAAATGAGGGTTATTATTCAGTGAGAGATAAGAAGAGGGAGGGAGGGAGAGGAAGGGAGGGAAAAAGCCAGTTCTTCCTATTGTACTCAAGGGTGTTCTTCCCTTTTAAGTTAGCAGGAATCTTGAATATGTGTTAAGTGACAGCTCAAGTTTAAAGACTCCGTGTTGTAAACATACTTACTAAATTAGCAAACATTTATCTATTATTATCTTCTTTAAAGGAAAGCTATGTATTATTACAAGAGAGAATAATATTTGTATATTTTTTCCTTCTAAGAATGTATTCAATTCCATACTAATGAAAGATAACTAGTGTTTGACAGAATTAGTGTTTACCTTACCCTAATAAATTGAGAATTTACAACTACATTTTAAATACTTTGATTTCTGTTATTCTGATAAACTCTGTTACCTTGACAACAAGCATAAATGAATGCATTATTTCATGATAAATTTTCAGTACAGCAGTTTTAAATTGGTAATGGAAAACTAACTTTTTTTTAAATACTTAGTAATTTCTTCTGAAAAGATAAAAATGTTTAATTAAATATCAGAAATGGAATGTCAGTATGAATTCTTCAACCTAAATTCTTACCATAACATGGTAATTATTACTACTATTATTTTTTAATAAATTTACAAAATATTCAAGTTTCACATTGAACAACTCAGGAAAACATCAAGAAAATAATAAATTAAAGAGTTTAGGAGCTGAACTCAAGGAAAGAATCATGTTCCAAAGTTTTCTCATAACAAAGTTTTTTCTGCCAGTTCAATTCATTTAGGCAGTTAATTTTTTTGATTAAATGATCATGACAGTATTATAGTATAATATTGATTATATTAGATGTGTACACTTTCAAGGTCTTCAATTAGTTTAAGAAAATGCAGATAGGCCAAAAAGTTGCTATGCTTCAGAGGAAGAACGTTCAATTACATTTAGCAGGAAAATCACAATAAAGTATTTTTATCTAACCACAGATTTCACAAGGGGTGAACAGTGACTATCTTAAGAGAATTTCAGAGAGAATGGAATCGTAAAGACATGACCTATTTAAGTAGTACATTGTGCATTAGAAAACCATACTGTCAGCTATGCACACCGATTTTAGTGAAAATGAAGTTTTTAAAAATTTGGAACTCTGGTTATACAAACTGGAATAATAAAATTGTTAGTATGGTCAACCTCTGACTTTCACTTCCAGAGGCACTACTATACTCAATTTTATAAATACACCTCTACTTCAAAACTTGAAAAACAAGCAACTGCCCTGTGCTTTGGAGGTGCCTAAGACCTAGCTAAATACAATTTCTGCGTCTATTTTAGGGCTTCTTTTGATATGTATTCAACTGTCAATTCTCATATGCTTCTTCCAAAAAGATACTCTGCTGGATATTTGCAGTGTATTATGAACAGATGTTATTCCTGCTCTGCTGATTCATGTTAGAGGACTTGTATCTTTGATGGATTATGAAGAGTGGATGAAACCATAAGTGAACAACACAGTATAGTAAACAAAATATTTAGGATTTCACTGCTTTTTCTAAGTGAAGTTATTCACAGCAGATTACAGACCGGTGCTTCCACACTATTCTAAATCGAAGTCTTTTTATGCCATCAAAAGCTGACAGACTCTCAAGGTAAATGACTGGCAAAGTCTCACATCCTGATCACCCAGCATGATCTGTATTTGTTGTAGTCCAGAAGAAACCTCAATTATCATTTGAGAGTAAGGACCACAGTATGCCCTTAATGTTCCAACAACATTATCTGTAATATCAGGAATTTTCAGGGATATAGTAAGTAGATCCCATTTTGGAAGCATAGCTTTTTAACTGCAATGCCTACATTGCATGTTTGGCCAATCCAGTCACTAGTAAAGTACTGAAAGGTTTCCTATCCTTTTGTTCCCAAAGATGTATACGTATGTTTTTGATACACTGTGTAGGTTCCAAAAAAAAGAAAACAATTATTTGAAGTAAACAACAGAATCTGAAAAATAAACAAGATTAAAAGTACAGAACGATGTGTTCTGAGTGAGTTAATTTTATTTGAATGCTCAGGTACCACAATGAAGGCTCTGCCACCCTTATTTACACCCTCATCTCCAAGAACACTTCGTCTCCTGCTCAAGCCTGCATCCTAAAAGTAACATTAAGTGCTTTCCTGGAACAGACTAGTGAACTACATGCTCAGAAGATCTCTATAATTTCTTATTTTTAAAGCCATGTGACTGCAATAACATCATGCTAGCAACAAATTATGTTATAAATTGCACATAACTGTATAGAAATAAACCTGTAAGATATCTAAGTCTCCATCAAAATGGAATAAAGTGGGAGAGCTTTTTTTAAACTGGAAAATACAAGACTGAACATTGTGCTTAGAACGAAAATAGCAGCTTGTAATTCCTTGCTTACTCCACCAAAGGATCATCTGATTTCTATGAAGTGAGTTAAAACATAAGAGGTATAAATTCTTTTTTGCTGTTTAGAATATTATTGAATTTTTTTGACATCACAGATGACAGTAAATGTGATTAATGGCTGCTGATAATTGGAGTTTCATTCCAGTGGTTATTGCTTGTCAGTAACAATTAATAGCTCCACAAAAAACCCATTCATTTCACAATATTAAAGAATGATGGCTTGTGGGAATTATGCTAAACTAGCACTTTCAATTAGATTTTGAATTTTATAGTATATTGAATAACAGTTTATGGTTTTATAATAGCAGTGATGGTTTATTGTTGTATGGTAATCACTCTCATTACATGTATATTTATCTGGAGAATTACAATTTTTATAGCCATCTTATTAAAAATAGTCAGTTGCACGTTACCATTTCTTTAAAAGTATAGAGTGTTTTGGTCTTTATCAGTAAAGATGATTTTGAATGTCAGTTATGTACGTTTTCTCCCAGTATTTGATAGGCAAGATGCAATGGTTTAATGGTTAAGAAAGTTTTCAGTTTCTCAGTGTCAAGCACCAGCAGGTATGGCATGTGGCACAGCAATCCAGTTTCCAGTTGCAATTCTCCTGCCTACAGTTGGCTGGGCTGTAGATATAAGGCAGTAACTGTCTTATCTGATCATTTCCAGAACTGTAGGAAGAGAGGGGAAATCTTCAATAAAGGGAAAGATACTGATTTTGGAGAGTCACTGAGAAGCATCCTCACCTTTGGCCTTTTCTCCAGTAAATAACTTCCTGCAGTCAGAAGGAAAAAAAACCAACCAACCAACCAAACAAAAAACAACAGGAAGGGAGAATGAATCAAGGACTGGCACAGAGGAGCACACAGGGGAGAGAGAAGGAGTTCTGTAAGATAAAGTTGATTGAAAACGCCATCTGAATCAGGACAAAATGGTGCATAGAGTTTGATGTGAGAGACTGGAATGGGTATAGTTCTTTTCTGTGACAACATTAAACTTAATAGAGCAAATTTTTAAGTTTCTTAACTGAGAAACCAGCAGGCTCTGAAGTTTAACACGCTTATAAGATAAATCTTGAAAATATAAGTATACTAATAAAAATTCTGGCCCTCAGGAAGTCAGTGCATTTCTAACATTGACATCTATAGTGTCAGGATCTGAGTCATAGATCATCTAATAAAGTTCAACAAAGTGGAAAAGGGAACAATGTGGAGAAAGAGCTTTATAAAGTTAACTTCTTAATTAGGAAGGCACATACTGATTTCACTTGCGTAAGTGCTTTTGCCTAGGACTACCCTTGACTTCAATTTTTTGATGCACAGAATACAATTTCTATGAGAATACTCTAAATAAATGTTTCTTCTGCTTTGTCTTTTATTTCAATATGCTCTTAAAATTTACTGATGATTTTGATTATTTTTCTAATTTAATCTTACTTACACAAATTATCTAATGAATCTCCTAAATAAAGAAAATTCTAGTAATTCAATCTTGTACTATTCTTCCAGACAATGAAGTTATCCTAGTGTAAAACAAGGTAAGATGAGAATCTGTCCCATGAAGCACTGAATTATTTTAGCAAACTAGGTTAAGGAAAAAGTCAACAATAAAAATGACTGTGATAATTCTAACAAAATTCCAACTCAAAACTACAGCCCACTGCACATTCTATTTAATATAATAATTCTCCATCCAGTAATGATCATTTCCAAGTCAATGCCAAAGTCTGATTGAAGTCAACGAGAACAGGAGCAAGACCTTTCTTATTACTATTTGATTAGTTTGTGCAAGTTTGCAAAAGCAGAAAATTACTGCTGGTGATAGGGGAACCTCAAAAGATGTTCTTGTTCGTTTCATTGGAAAAATCACGTTGCGGAAGTTTGGATGATTATGCAGAGATATGTCAACCTTTTTGATTTATTTTAATCCTGGCCTTCAGCCCATCTGGTTCAGAAATATTTTTTCTTACAGTTTCATGATACTACTGTTAGTTATTTGTTGTATATTAGCACCTAACAGCCCTAATTAGGATTTGTTCTCCTGTGGCAGGTGCTGTATAGACTGTGGTGAAACCAAGTGCAGAATAACATGGGACTAAATACAAAAAATAACTAGCTTTGCAATTCCCAAGGTTAATTTTGGCTAAGTATAGGTTAGGTGTTATTTTAGAACAATTGTTTTTCTTATAATCTCTTTTCAATTCCCAATGTTTATTTGGAAAATAAACACCAAAAAAAAGGTCATTGAATAAATTCACAATTATGATGTAAAACATCATGATTAAAAAGAACAAAGTATACAGTATATATGTCAGGAATCTGATACAAAAGGACAACAGAGTTCAAAACTGCAATGCAGTTCTATTCTTTGATCTAATCTAATAAACCTTTAATCTTTCTATTGTAGAACACAAATTCAGGCATTGCAACACCTGTAGATCCAATTCTAATCTCTTATTCAGACAAATCATTTTCACTCCTCAGTAACTCTCAGGTTTGATAATACCAACAAAAAGAGTCCCATAATATATGTCCCATATCCAGCACTGAATTTATCGGTTGGGGGTTACTTATTTTATGATTGAAGATCTTTCTTCTTTATTTTCTGAATGCTTAAACATTGAACTTTTA
Source organism: Gymnogyps californianus (assembly GCF_018139145.2). Classification (NCBI taxonomy): domain Eukaryota; kingdom Metazoa; phylum Chordata; class Aves; order Accipitriformes; family Cathartidae; genus Gymnogyps; species Gymnogyps californianus. The sequence continues at coordinate 22,868,721 of NC_059477.1, read as the reverse complement.
TTCCTTTTCCCAAAAATCCATACTTCTCATTCCTTCTGTGACATTCTTAATAATTTTTTAACAGCAATGGTAAAATGCATTATGCTGCTCAGTGTCTTGAAGCCACAATGATATTCAGCCTTCCCTGGAAGAGAGATCTTTTCACTTGCACCCTGTTTTTAATTCAGTTCAGCTACAATACAGGAAAATTGAGCAATAAACCATAAAGTCAAGAATAGGCTTCTTTTTCTGTATTACGTAAAGGTAATGTTACTTGAAGTCAGTAAAAGTAGTGGTTGCTTGGCACCTGAGAAGACTAGATATTGCTAAGATTCTCCAGCCAAAGATCTCAAGGTCAGTTAAATATAAGTTAAGACCCTAAGAAATGGCTGTATCCTCATTTTCTTCAGCACAGTACTACCATTATGACTGTGTGAAGTATTTATAAGCTTCTTAATAAATTCAGTCACTTCTGAATGGTGACCCTCAAAAAATGTATAGCAAGAACGAGCTCCAAGAACAGAAATGTCAACTTTGAACTAAGTTTCTCTAATGGGAGAAAGCTTATATTCTATTTGCTTCAGGTTATACGAGCATGTTTCCTAACTCAGTCAATTTTGAGCGATAAACAAAGGGAAATTTCTTATGCTGTCCACACACTGGCCATAGCCACCTCAGGGCTCTGACTAAACTTAGTGTGTCTGGCCCAAAAAAGAGCAACATGAATAACCTTTCATTACAGTGTTTTTCCTTAAGAGATGAAGGTAGACTGTAAAATTTATGGTCTGCAATCGGCAAGGGGCAGCATATTCCTTTGTGGAGGAAGTGATTCAGTCACAGTTTCCACAATCCTGAACCTCGTAGCCTTGTTCTTGCTGCTTCCTACATCCTCATGGCCACCTGCACAGAAAGAGGAATGAGGTGGATATGCAGAGTCTGCTCTGGTGCCATGGCAGTGTGCCATGTAGGACAGGTACCCAAACAAGGACCAGAGGGAACCTCTCCTCCCTGATAACTGCCCTACTATAAATGAAAGGCACATTACTTCTTTTTTACGGAGTGATGAACAATTAGTAGTGCCACTAGATAAACTTAAGCAATTGCTACAGGGTAGCTAGGCGTGCTATATGATTGCATGCCATCCTACCTCCAGGTCTCATGTCCTTCTACCCATCTCATGTCAAAAGGATGGATATGAACTCATGCTTAAGGAATGGTTTGGGCTGTACACCACCACCCTGAGTTGTCCCAGTGCTGTATCATATGAGGAAGCTGGCCTCCCAGCACACACATGCGTATTTCCATATACACACACTATATAGTCTCCTGGCTGCTGGGTAGAAATCCAGATTATTTTATTAAATGGTACTTCCTCTAATTTTATGCTTCTTCCAGCCATTCAGTGTATTTGATAATGAACCCAAACAGTAATGAGGGACTTGAAATAAGTATCCTGAGTAAAATCCAGTGCCTTGAAGTCAATTGAAATTTTGCCATTGACGTAAATGAGGCCAGAAATTCTGCCATGGTCCTAAAACTGTTCCCCTTAAGAAATGCAGCCTATTTCAGTTGAGGATTCCTTACCAACTCCCTACTCATATGCATGATAAACCTGCAATATTAATTTTACTGGTGTTTAGTGTCACAGTTATGTGCAGTGTCATTTCAGTTACATTCATTGTCATCATATGCAGTTAAGATGCAACTAGTAAAGAAGTTTATCCAGAGTTTTCTGGAAATATCGTATAACTGCAGATCTTCTTCCTTAATACTGCTTCACAGCTGTGATCTCCACCTGAGCACACCTTGATTTCCAAATGACAATGTCAATTTGCTTTCAGTGGCTGAGACAATACACTAATGGGTGTTCAGTGGTGTGGAAGACACCTTTATAGTTGTGTGACTTTAAAGGCGTCTCTTTAAAAGAGATGTTATTACTACAACTTGGTGCATTAGAAGGGTACTTTTCATTATGAGTGAAAGTTTCACCTTGAAAATTCAGTTTCTTGTGCTCATTTAGAACCAGTATATACGGACTGAAGTTCAGACTTTGTATTCGGTCTAGCTGTTAACCACAGTAAGGTTGTGCATATGGCATTGTGATGTGAAACCGGGATTATATTTCATCCTCCATATTAAATTTGGACTTTTTCTCCTGGATGCAATTATGGTATCTAATGTATGTGTTTGGGGCATGGCGGGGAAATATTGGAAAACCTATGTTAGTGAGTCATGAAAGTTTTAACTTATTGTTAAATGATTCTATTGTTGGACAGGAGTCTTTTGATTAGGATTCTTTAGAGATACTCCATCCTCACCTTCTGATAGCCTTGCAATTGTTGTGAGCAGAAGTTACTTTTTCGTTGTCATCCTTTTCTGATAGAGTCTCAAATGTTGGATACAGAGCCATTTCAAAGACTTAGATTTTCTGAGTGATGATGCATAGGAACACTTTCTTAATTAGTTCAGATGTTTTGGGTACAAATGTTTTTTAACAGAGAAGTGTGCTGCCAAATCCACATTGGTAATTCGATTATTGTTTTCAAAATGTAGTATTTTACAAAACACCTAGGGAAACTAGACATTTCCTCTAAAAACTCCAGGGGAATGGGAAAGCCAGTACATCTGTGCAGAACAGGGAATGTCAGAGCCTCATTAGCTGTCCTTTTTTGGGTGTAGATTCTAGCTTCTGCATGCCTTTCTAGTTCTCAAGTACCCAGCAGTTTTAGTGTGCCTTGGATCATCAGATAATTAAAATATGCATACATTCAATAGCATAAAACTCATCAGAACACATACAAAAATTTAGAAGCCGAGACCCAGCTGTTTGCTGCCTTGAAGAATTGTTTCTTCTTTTTTTTTTTTTTTACTATGAATAGCACCTGTAAGTATTGAGAACAGCAAAGCCAAGCAGAACATAAGCTATAAGCAGAAAGGAGGAATAGGCCACACAAATACTCTTTTGTTGGAATGAAATTGAGGTTGTCTGAATATCTTTTCTAAACTCAGCCAAAACTTCTGCTGGAAAAGCTCTCACTAAAGCATTAGCTACTCCATCTTTTCAGGGGATGTTGTGTATACTAGCATCTCTGTCCAGAAAACTACTTGTATTATTATGGAGTGAAGTGGGAATAAATTCCCCCAACATGCTGTACTGTGCTCAGGAAGACTATATTTAACACCAGAGATGAAGATCATCTTTTACCTTTACTCTAAAAGCTATGGCTTTTTAGAGTTTTGGGATTTTCTGCTTATTTACTAATTATAAGTGTATGTTATGACTGTAGTACTGGAGACTTTAATCTGATTAATAGAGGAAATTAAAAACTTAACGTTTTACTGCTGCTATGTTTACTCTTGCACTTTGTGACTTCATTCCTGAACTTCAGGAGAAGCAGGATTGTTTTAGTCTACACTGCCTTTGTTAAAAACTCTCTCTCTTCTACTCCTGCCTCACACACAAGAAATTAAACTCAAAGAAGAGTTTGGCTACAGTTTTCAATAGAAGGCTCATAAGTATTTGCTATAATTTCACAGCAGGAAAAAGTACACAATTATACTAAGAAGTGTCCTACAGAGGTCTGTATCAGAGTTTCTGTATTCACATTATTGTTATGCTTATCAGGTGCATGGATTTCAGGCATTTGCCTTCTCTGACTCGTCCTTCTTACCTTCTATAACTTATGTTTAATAAGCAGGCAAAAGCTCCTCTGAGCTTTACTAGCAGGAGATAATTGTCCTATACTCTCTGCAGTTTCCTCTCCAGCACTATAACATATATCAGTTGCTAATGGTTAATTACTTTGTGCACTTGCAGTTCAGTCTCCTGAGGAGTGAAATTAAATTTTGTGGGTTTAGCCTAGGAGAACATGGACTCAAAACACACACACACTTAAAAGTTTTTCTGAACACTAGTCAAAGCAGTTCCTTGGCACACAGGACAGGGAGTTGCAGGCCTGACTTTTATTCCAGGTGGCACTTCACTTGATGTTCACTGATTGCATCAATGGCCAGAACTATTTCTTTGCACCTGACACTGACAAGTATGCCCTTTCCTCTCAATGAAAGACTGTTTATCCACTCCTGCAAGAAGCTGTACGTACCACTATAACTAAATGATTCAGTAATTCAAGAAATTACTCATTCTATCTGAATTTTGCTTACATTTGCCTGAAACTAACAGTCTTGGCAAGAGACAGCTAACCAGCCTTGGAGCACTGTCAGTGCTAGGAATGTAACACTTGAATTCATTCACCCTGGAAAGTTAAGGAGTGCATTGTCGTCCTTTGCCCAGACTTAATGGGATAGCTAGTATTTAAATGTGCACACTGAAGAGAACAATTGTGTTTTGCCCATTTTTACTAGAAATGTTGCTGATCCCTATGTGCACTGTGTGAATTATGCCCAGATATCTTGAAAAACATGATAAACAGAACTGTTTGGAAATATTCCAGTGAAAAGGTTTTCTCAAGAAGATCTGTTTTCATAAATCAGAGCTATTTTCCTGCAGCATTTTGGATTTTATGAATTTTCCCTGAATGGAAATCAGATTCATAGGATCCTTTGTCTGGACTCCTGACAGGTTGTCCCAAGAGATGCAGAAGTTTTTCAGATTTTTTTAGTTCTGAGCAAATATGATGTTCTGAGAAAAATTGGGATCAATTCTTGCAAAATGGAAATCCTCTTTTAATAGGCTTTTTAAGGCATATTATTTTCTCTTTTCATATCTGGTTCCCAAAGTAACTTAGAGAATGACCTCTAAGAGGTACTTTAAATTTCGGAAACTGATGATGGCCACTTAAAGCCTTTCTAATACTGCAGGCAACTGCAGTTACGTCAGCATACAACCAAAAAAAAACCCCAAAAAATCCCTAACAAAAGAAATCGCAGATGCTTTTTCAGGTACAGAACTAGTGCAACTTTCAAGAAATAATTTTTGCCAGAGGTTTTTGTCTGCTTTGGTAAGTTTACCTGATACGCCTATGTCAGTTACAAATTGTTTCTACTAGAGAGTAGGCTTTATCTTATGATTTGTATGACTATCAGTAACAGTAAAAACCCAGCAGAATAAAAGGCTTTTTTTCTCATGCTAGATAGGGAGCTTAATTAGCATTAATTTAATTCTGAGAGCAACTCTCAGTTCATCTCCCTTATTTCATGGAAGAGCTGCTGCTGAGATATTTTGGCATCTTTTTCCTTCTTATAGGACAAATGCACCTTGACCTCCTCCTCCTCTCTTTTTCGGTACTATTTGTATGAAGTATTTATATTGTTCTGAGGTTAAAAAAAAAAAAAAAAACCAACCTTGTCTATAATTCATTTGGATTTGACTTTGATGAGGGCTCTTCCTCTTGAATTCACATGGAGACAAGCTGGCCCAAAACTTAGTTCCCTTATAAAAGAAGCAAGCAAACAGCAACCCTCAAAACCTAAAAAAAAAAATAAAAATCAAAGGACATTGGTTTTTTTTCAGTTAAGAAGAGGAATATGTTTGAGGGAAATAGACAAGTTCTGAAATTTTTTAAGGAATTTTTTAGCCAGCTGTAAAAAAAGAGCTGACTTCTAATATTTTTCTGTTTCTTTGAAGCAAAGTTCTTTATCTTCTTTAATGCTAGGTTGCAGATACCAGGAGGAGAACTGCACAGTAATTTATCAGTGCCTGGAAACACCTGAGTTTGCCATATGGTTCTTCTGTAGACAGTTACAGTTCTGAGTTTCTGCTATGCAACATTTCAGTGAACTACATCAATTTACATTACAGTGCTATCTGAGATTTCCCCTCAGCTAGTTTTAGTAGGACTAGGCATCCTAGACAAAGTATGTGTAAACTTTGGGCTATTGTCTGGCAGCTCAACAAGACAGACAGAATTCCTCTTAAATGTGCATTTCTTGGAATCACCACCTTTAAATTAGTAATTTAAGAATAAGGTTGGCTGCATTCAGTTCTTTCAGCCTATAAACAACTGAGCTGAGCTTACTCCACTGACAGATGGGGAGGCTGCACTACAGTTCAACAGAATAACACATAGCTTTTTGTTGTACAATTCTCCTAACTATCTGCTCTGCCTGGCATCCCACTTCCTTGGGGGCCTGAACATATTTGAATTGATACTGTGTAAAAAAAGCGTAAAATTAAGTGTTGTCAAACTGGCTGGTTGTCTTTGATTACTTCCTCTTGGAAGCAAGAATTAGAAAAGAAGCCCTTTAACACAAACTTTTTACTTTGAAAGAAGAATTTCTTCATGCTAAACCTCCCCTGCAAATACTATCAGATAGACCTATTTTTTTCATATTTTTCTACTGTGGCTACTTTAGAAAGGGCAGTATTCTGAAGTTCTCTGCAATTTATTTCAGCCATTCAGCACGACTAAGACATTTTGTAAACTCAGAACTTGAATATAGATTAAGGTAATGTGATAAATTATGCAGAACACAATTGATGAAGACATGGTTAAATGGGCAAAAATATCTGGAAACTGAGTGAATTTGCATCAAATTCTAAACATTTCCACTGTCTCGTATTATTTTGATTAATTAGTGTAAGCACCCTTTGTTTATTTTGTTTCTTTGAGAGGGAAGACAGCATATATTGCTTGGATAACCTTCTCTTATTTTACATTTAAAATTAGAGCCAGTACTCTTAAATTGTAAGACTTCATTTTCTAGAACATTTATAAAGATTTAGCTTCCTAAGTACTTCAAGTTATTAGCTACAAAAAACTTCATATATTCATACTGATGAAGAAAAGAATTACAGCTCTGGGCCCCAACTCATGCAGGCTTTGTAACCCTGTGAATCACAGCAAAGTGGCACTCATCTTAAATTTTCAGTGAAAGCAGGTTTTTTGTTCTGTTTAAGATAATATAATTTCATTGGCAAATATTTCTGGTTAGAAACATTTCTGACTTTTTAGTGCAGAAGTTGTAGCATTTGTGTTGGAAAATCATTCTTTGGTAAGAATGCTTCCTGAGCGAAAAGACATCATGACTTTAAAAGATGACAAATACAGTAACTGTTTTCCATTTGGAAATAAGTAAGCTGACATAAAGTACAAGAGAAATGTGCTTTAACTGTTTCCTAACATTTTTTTCAAATGAGAAACAGTAACAAAGAGCTCTGGGGAATTTTTTTTCAACTTTCTTTCTAGTTGATTCTTAGTGGCAAAAGCTGGAAGACAACCTGTGTGATGAAAGACAGAATGCTTCCCCAGAAAATGTCAAGGTGGAGCTGAATGCTTACAGTATATTTTGTGTGTGTACTACAGTCTCATTTACTCATTTTACATCTTCCAGTTGGAAAAACAGTTAAAAATATTTGGAAAAAAAAGCTAATGAAAAATATAATTTCAAAATGGATACATTTGGAACACTAATTCAGACTTTTGGTCACCTTTCTCATGTGAATTGCCTCCTTACCAACAATGACATAAATATATTGCAGACGACACCAAGTTAGGCGGGAGCTTTGATCTGCTTGAGGGTAGGAAGGATCTACAGAGGGATCTGGACAGGCTGGATCAATGGGCCAAGGCCAATTGTATGAGATTCAACAAGGCTAAGTGCCGGGTCCTGCAGTTGGGTCACAACAACCCCATGCAACACTACAGGCTTAGGGAAGAGTGGCTGGAAAGCTGCCCAGCAGAAAAGGACCTGGGGGTGTTGGTCAACAGCCGGCTGAGTATGAGCTGGCAGTGTGCCCAGGTGGCCAAGAAGGCCAACAGCAGCCTAGCTTGTATCAGAAATAGTGTGGCCAGCAGGACTAGGGAGGTGATCGTCCCCCTGTACTCGGCACTGGTGAGGCCGCACCTTGAGTACTGTGTGCAGTTTTGGGCCCTTCACTACAAGAAAGACATGGAGGTGCTGGAGCGTGTTCAAAGAAGAGCAACAAAGCTGGTGAAGGGTCTAGAGAACAAGTCTTATGAGAGCGGCTGAGGGAACTGGGGTTGTTTAGCCTGGAGAAAAGGAGGCTCAGGGGAGACCTTATTCCTCTCTACAACTACCTGAAAGGAGGTTGTAGCGAGGTGGGTGTCAGTTTCTCTTCCCAAGTAACAAGCGATAGGATGAGAGGAAATGGCCTCAAGTTGCACCAGGGAAGGTTCAGATTGGATATTAGAAAAAATTTCTTCACTGAAAGGGTTGTCAAGCATTGGAACCGGCTGCCCAGGGAAGTGGTTGAGTCACCATCCCTGGAGGTATTTAAAAGACATGTAGATGTGGCACTTAGGGACATGGTTTAGTGGTGGACTTGGCAGTGCTAGGTTAACAGCTGGACTTGATGACCTTAAAGGTCTTTTCCAACCTAAATGATTCTATGATTCTATGATAGAACCCTTGCCATAAAAAAATGCTTTTACATTTCAAAAAGAAACCATCAGAAATATAATGATGTCTGCAAAAGGCTTCTCTACTACTATTGTATTTTAATTGAAAGGTAACGGAAAAATCTAAAATTTCAAGATGCAACAGTGTATTTAATGTCCTACACTGCTCTTTTACTAAGACAGAAAGGTCTTCTTCAGTGACTTGGTTAGTTGTATTTAACTAATAACTCTATATGAAATTATTATATCAATAAATTATTGGTTAAATTAAATCAAGTCAAATTACTGAAAGAAAATTCTCAAATGAGGGCTAAATGCTGGGACTTCAAATGGAAATCAGTTCTCAGTTACTACCTGTGTTGTGGTGTTTGGGTGCTAGATATGTAGGTTTTTGCTGGTTTTAAAAAAAATAATGTTTAAAGCTATGTGTTTTATGAATTCCTTATTGTGCTCCATTCTGCTGTATACTGTACTTACAAGTTAAATTCTCTGTGAAGGAAATCCAAAATTGTTGTTCGTGAGTTCTGCAATAAAATAGTTTATTTTTTTTGTATGAACCAACAATTTTCGAGTGAATAATGCCTTTATAAAACATATTTTAACACTCCTGTAGATTAATAACGTGTTAGGAAAAAGACATGTTGAGCTTAGCTCAATTATCCTTCCATCCCAATTATACCGTGACATTAAATCTTGTGACATTTAATAAGAAAAGCCATTTCATCCATGGCTGCCTCAACTGCTGACAATTTATGCAACAGTGTTCCCTCCTAAGAAACTATTCTAAAAGAAGGCAGCTTTCTCACATGCTGATATGTCTAACTGCCCATGTAAATTAAATAAGATGCAGCAATATATAAAATTGTTCATCTTACAATTACTTGATGCCTTTGACTACAGAAAGAGGAATTAACCAGGCTGGCATAAATTCTTTTTGCGATTGCAATAGTGTTAATGGACTAAAATAAGAAAGAACCAGGGTACAAATAACAAAATATTTGCATATAGATATCTCTCATTTCTTTATAGTGTTTCACATTTGTGAATATGAATTCACAGGTTTAAATATCTTCAAATTTTTATTAAAAAACTACCGTTAAACAAAACTTTTAGTGACACCACTAAATAAGCCACTGGAGTAAACCTAGCGTTGTCTTCCTCAAGGTAGAACTGAGTGACAACCTTTAGGACCAGCTCAAGATTCTGTCCAGGACAAGCATACACACTCCTTATCATAGATTATAAGCAAAGAAATCTCAGCTAGCTGCTCATCTAGCTCCAAAACTGGAAGATGTATAGCTTGGTCTGTATCTGAAATAACTCACCTTGCTGATAGGCAGCTGGCTTCAGGATTTGAGCTAGAATCTCCATGCAGCACCAAGCAACAATATATGAATGCATTAGCTGGCTCTATAGATGTCTTGAGGATTTTTGCAGCAAGTCCCACTGCGTGGTGGCATAAAACAATGCTTAAACCATTTCAATTAACTTCAACCTCTGAAAGTTACGAGTTTATTAAGTCAGGTGTATTTAAGACCATCGTTTTCGTATTTTCCGAGAACTATGGAGTCACACACTTCAGTAAATGGCTTGGCTTTCAAAAAGAGTCTGAGTTCTTACAGCAATTTATTTTACTCCATTATGAAGCAGAATTTTATGGTAACATGGCACATCTGGTCTATTGTTTAGGTGGGACAGATGTTTCAAATCAAATATCCAAGCATTGAAGAGCAGGCTGTTTGCTGCAGGTAAAACCTCTGTGGAAGTCACAAGGACTAAAGGATTGCATCCTGCCTGATTAAGACTGGGTAAACGAATTCAGGTTCATGCTCATGGTAGAAATGTTGGTTTTTTTTTCCTATGGCTCTATTCTGCCCAGCAATAGCTATTTTGCAGTTTTTGTGTGATGTTGCAACATAAAGTATAGGAAAATCAGGTAACAAAAAGCAAAATTAAAAGCTTAATCCTGTCAATCTTTTCGAAGGATAAGGAAAAAGCAGCTAAATTTTAACTACTCCATACTATGAAAATCTCATACTTTTATGGATTTGCGGGTGGAGAGAACAGTGTGTGCCTTCATGTATATTGGCAAAAGTTAATCCAGCTGCTCCAACTTCAGTGCATGCCACAAACTGCTGTGCAGGATGGATACATGAATGAATCATTGAGCCATGATCTTCATCCTTCTTTGAAAATCATAGTTATTTTTGGTACCAAGCTATAAAAAGTTGGTTTTTTGTAGAAAATGCCTGTGCAGGAATAAGCACTGTCCAAAATCCTCTGAAAATATGCATTATAGAAAACACAGTGCTTTCATTGGAGATGCCCCTGGCAAGGACTTTATGCCAATATCAGATTTCATGCACCTTTTCATGTAATATCTCTATAAAGCCTTCACGCCTAGTACAGAAGAAGACAAAGTGTTTACATTTGTGGCAGGAGTAGATAAAACCACAACCATCAAAACACACTAACCAAATAAAAATTGGGGGCGGAAAACCCAAAACAATTAAACTAAGGTCTGCCTCTTAATTGTGGTAGTTCTAAGGACAAAAGAGAAAGAAGAGAAATATTCCAAAGCCCAAGCCCATTTTTCTCCTTTCATTTCCATTTCTTAGGGATAAATTTATGTTTATAGGAAGAATCAGATTTTACTGCACATAAAGTAGTGAAGCTAAATGCCACCAAAATTTCTTTGGCACAGCTCTAATTTCTTTAGAAACTAAATACATAGCTAACACTTGTGAGCATTTTAATGATAGGATGAATAGATTTGCAAACTTTCCCAGCATAAAAAAGCCATAGGGACAGGGCTAGCTGTTGGCACAGAGCAGTCAGCTGCTCGCCTGAAAGCTTGTTGTCTTTGCGTGTGCTGGCTTTGAACACTTGCTCCCTACTTGCACAACCCTCCTCTGCTGACATTCTGGGCCCTCACGTCCTTTCAGCAAGGAGGAGCCAGAGTTACCCATGGTGGTGGCACACAGGTACTGTCCCTACCTCCCTCTCCTCTTGGGGTTGGTGGCAGAAGCAGAAAGCCCTGCTTCCTGGGGTCTTCTCACCATGCTCTGTGGTCCCTTCACCCCTGCACCCCACAGGGGCAGCCTGGGCGCAGAGAATGGAGTCCATAGGAATGGATTTCATCATGGCATTTCGTCATCTTCTGCTACAGCAGAAAGTTGATTAAAGTTCTCGGGCTCATGCTAACAGCTATAGTAACTCAGCCTGACTCATGCTAACTGCTGCAGGGTGAGATCCAGCCTGCCTGGGGGGAAGGAAGAAGAGGTTCTCAGAAACAGGGCAGGCTGCAGTCTCTGTACAGAGAAAGGGAGAAGGGGAAGCCATACCGATCAGCCCCCTTTCACTTGTCCTGACATGCACTGACCTCTCCTAGCCAATTCCCCAAATCTTCGCTTCCCTTCCAAGCCTTCCCCTCTCTCCTCACTGACTGAGCCCTGCTCTGCCAGTGTTGCAAAACTGACCTTTGCCATTCCAAGACAACAGCCTGTTTTCCTCCATTGCTGAAGGACCTCAGGTTGGTTTTGGCTGTATTTCTCCATCATTCTCTAACCATATGTGCACATTAGAAAACTATTTTTAGAACTGCATCAGCTACAAATGAAGACCAGTTGGGGTTTTTTTGGTTTTGGTGTTTTTTTTCCTGTGCACTATTGCTCCTTCAGTAATTACACTAGAAGTTAGATATAATAAAAAAAAAATCATGTAGACACCCCTTTACATCACCAACCTTTCTCCTATTACATAAGAGAACAAGGCATAAGGATTAGCTGCTTCTTGTTTATGCATCCAGAGATGCAACAGAATCTCCACCCAAAAATGTATGGTTTTTATCATTTCAATTCAGAAAATAAGTAGAAATAGTTTGGAGCCTTGGCTTAGCATATTTGAGTCTCTGCCACATAACAGCAACCTTTTTTGAGAAATATCAATGCTCACATCGAAGGGCTTCTGTTTGTGGGCTGTTGTTGCTATGGCCTTTGAACAAGGGCAGAAAAATATTTTTATTTTTGAATGCGTATTGAGCAAGTATTCAATGAAAATGAGAATTCAAGATTTGATTCTACCTCTATACAAGCCCCTGGGAAATTTCCCTACAATTTTTATGTTTTGCAATTATAGCGCTCATTTCTATTTTGGCCTCTAGATGTCCAAAACTGGTTCATTAATTATATTCCAGAATTACAACAGAACTCTCCAGATGCAACATTTTGTTAAATTCTGCTTTCTTTTCAAAAGTTATTCTTCCACTGTGATCATAAACGCTTTTTACACCAGGATTCTAGAATAATTTGCAAAACTGGAAAATAAAATCTGTCATTTTTCCTGTTCTGCATGGAAATTAATGTAACAGATTGTTTAATTTGAAAGAGCACATAAGCATAGTCTTGATGAATTGCTTTAACTGTCAACATGACTGGGAGATAGTAATAAAACTTTCTTGATATGTATCCATCAACAATGCAATTTTTGAAGGGGATGATGATTACCTGTGGATAAAAAAGAAATTCCATCTCTGCCATGCACCGACCTGCAACTGTAAAATGTATTGTAATTTATGCTGGAGCTGAAGAATGGTACCTTTGAGGTAGGTGCCATAAAAACTCAAAAAAACCCCATAGTTCTGGCATGCACAGTGTAAAATAAAATTACAGGTCTTGATAAGAAAATAATTGTAATTACTTTGAGTAGCCTTGCATTACTCTTCTGTTCACTAAAACCTAATTACTGATAAATAACTTGAAGTAAGTCCATTTTCTCCTTATTGTGGCTGAATTACATTAATGGACATTATGGGTCTGATTTTGCTTCTTACAAAGTCTACGGCAGCTTGTCAGCTTTCATTTAAATTCTAATCCCTAGAAAACTTTCCTCTTGATATCTAACACAGCACCTTTTAATATATCCCTATTATTGTCAGTCTAATAACATGACACAAGGCATGCTCAGAGCATCAAAACACTACCCTTTGCTATAAATGAACGTACACTGCTGGGACTTCCCCTTATCAAACATTGAGTTATGAGTGACACAATTGTTAGAAGTGAGGCAAAGTTTGTAGGCAGAGAGAATGTATTTTATTGGACCAACTGACATAGCTGGGGGGGAATCAACAAACCTAGAAAATTTTCTGTTCCCAAAAGCACATCTATTTTACCCAGCCATATCAGCTGGTTTTAGCAAAGTACACTCTCTCTTCCTACAACCTCGCCTTCTTGGATTGTCAGAGATAAAACGCGACCACTACAAACATTTTCAAGTAGTGACGATGCCATGGTAACATGCATAAATATTATTTTTTGCCTGTATTGAGGCAGCATACATCTACTGGGAAGGTTAAGAGAGAGTATTCCACAAGAACAACAGTTCCTGCAAATACTAGTCCCCTGCTCAAGTCCCCCTGCAAAATTTCAAAATTTTATATTTTAAAAATTTTAATTAAAGTTATCTCTCTTGTTTAACACAAAGAAAATAAGATTTTATTCACCATACAGGAAAACTGGGAAATAAGGTATGCTAAGTGCTATCAAGTGCTTACAGAAAACAAACCCACTTTGACCCCATTCAACTATTCTAATCTTAGATGATGAACATAATATGAGCCTTCCCTGTGTGAAGGTGATGTGAAGAAACCAAGGAAATGGACTTTAAATGGCTAGACTAGTATATAGCAACTGGAATAATAGAAAGGATACACATTTTGAGCCTTTATTTTAATCGGTAGTTTCCTTTAAGTAGCTTTATTTCCTAGATAGTAAAATAGACTCCCAAAAGTACTGCAGTACAACTTTCAACAGCCCTTTCCTATAGGTTTACTGTCTCCCTTCCTACAGCAGTAGAACTTGCCATAGGCTTACTGTTTCTGTAAGCACTGATAAGTGTTTTCTTTTCACATACAAAGGAAGGTGCAAGTGATTCCTTTTCAATAGCCTTCAGCTGTGCAAGCAAACAGTTATTTGTCACATGCAGGAGGGCCCGTTTGTGTGGAACAGGCAGGCAGCTGCAAGTGTTTGGAGTCACACTGACTTTATCCTTTGAAAACATGTTCCTTAAAGCTTCAAATGAAACAACAGTGATATAATTATCAAATGCTTCAAGATAATGCTAAACAGAGTTCCGAGGCTATGACAATGCAGAAATAATTCACTATAAACATACATCCCTGATCCTAATGCCTGAAGTTGGAAAATATTTATCACAAAGTACAGCTAAGGTCCACTGATTCCACTGCCGTTAAAATTGATGGGAATTGTACCCCTAGCTTCCATGGTAGCAGTTCATAAAAATGTATTTACTGGGGAAGGCAGAAGTAATTCATATGTATGACTGCATGAATGTTTATACATATGCATATGGATATTATAGCTCAGTACATTCCTTTTTTTCAAAGCCAAGGTACTTGAAAAAAAAAAAAACCAACTCTGTCCTTTGTCTAATTTTATGTTCTTACGTTCTTATGATATATTTTAGTATCATGTCTTCATGTTTCCCATAAGCTTTCTTTTACGTCTAAAAACACACCAGTAATAATATCTTCAAGCTCTTCTATTTCTGCTATGTGTTAAATTTATATATATACATTATGGCCAAGTTTCTGTTAATAAAACCCTTATCTTTGAAATAGGATTGGAATTTCCTTACTCTATTTAAATGCCAGCAATAATTACAATGCAGGACTTTCTCTCATGCAATTTCTTTGGCTTTTTAAAACCAAGAATTAGAAGTTTGATAGCAAATTCAAATAAACATATTACATGGTTTATCTGAAAATGCAGAGTCAGATTCAATTAAACACAATTAACCTCAAAAACTGCCACCACTTCTGAGGGTGAATCATATCCCTCCCAGCAGTTGAACCTTCATGTGACGAGAGAGTCTCTCCACAGGCACGTACGTCCTTCAGCCCAGAGGGGCTGACTGCTGAGCTCCTAAATGCCCACATTGTCCAGTTAACATCACTGTAGGTAATGTGTGCAAATGAAGCACAAGGACTCTTCATCTTTACAAGAGTTTCTTGTGCTTAATGGGTAGAGGAATCGAAGGACCAGTGAACTGTAAGTTGTATGGGACTGATTAGCTATATCTGGGAAAAAGGGAGGCAAGAGATGCAGACTGACTACTTCAGTATGAAAATGGTAATTATAGAGCAGTTCTGTACCTTAGAAAAGGATTAATTTTTTGTCTCTGCAAAGACAGAGTTAACAAATCCAACTCCTAAAAATCCAACGGCTCAGTCAGCTGGAAGATCCTGATAGAATTTGACCAGAACTAAATCAATAAGACTTTACAAAAATGTAGCAATACACCTATAGAAGCTACTTTGTAGATCATAAATAAGTCAGTAGTTAATGACATCTTGGCCTCCTTTACGTGCTCCAGCAGTGTAAGTAAGACCTTGTACTGACTAAAAATAGCTATCTTAGGATTCCTTTGCACTCAGGGTCCTCCAGGGGAAAGACTGAATGGCCTGGCCCTGCAGAATATCTCAAGAATAAACCTTTTTCAGGATGCAACTGTAGTGGTATCTTGGCTTTTCTAACTGGACAGTTAGGAGTTGGGAGCTGGAGAAATAATTTGTCTCTATAGATCATCTCCATTTGCTCATTTCCTGGAATCCTGCATTAAGTGCAAGATGTACGACTTTTTACATCTCATTCTAAATCAGCCTGCAGCAAGTACACATTTATGTGGAGTTATATTCCAAACATTCAGTTTAACAGAGCCACATGGTCACGGAAAACCCATTCTGTCACTTATGGCCGTCTATCCATTGAATAATTGTCCTAACCTACCTCTCTGAGTGCCATACTGAATTTTCCAGCTTTTATTCTAAAAAACATTTTTTCAGACTCAAAAACTCCTTGTTCTTCTGTAAAATCTGTTTTCTTTTATCCGAAAACCAAATAAAATATCTAGAAGTGTTGGCAGTGAATGGAATGAGGAGAAATGGATTTTGGCTATTCCTATGCTATCTGAGGGGAAGAGATGGAGTTAAGAAGCCTTAAGCCACCCAAAACCATAAAGAACACTGTTTGTGAGCTGAAAGATGGAAAATATAAAATTTCAGAGTAACATTTTACAGACAGAAAGATTTTAAGTGCCTGAAAGGAGATGATCTTTTAACACAAAGTACCTTCTCAATGATAGCTATAGTGTCAGTTCTATGACTATAATTAATCAGTAACACAACATATGCTGTTAGGCCAACTAGAAAGGATTTCTGAAAAGATGTAACACATTCAAAACACCATCTAACTTCACTAATCTCCAGTTTAATAATATGCCCTAATAAGATTTAACGCTAGTGCTCTTTTGACAAACAGATTTAACCAGGGAGCCGAGGCTGAAACACATTGTTAATATGGGGGAAGAATATTTACATTCAGAAAGGAAAAACATGGCATATATCTGATGGAGTAGTTGATAAAAAAAAGTCAAAAAATCACGTCAAGGTGAAAAAGAAAATTTTGAAAGGATCTATACAGACAAACTATGAAAAATACTGACGTGTTTCATACTCAGTGATCCTCAGTAAAGCTGGGTAAGAAGTTTCAGACAAATTAGAAACTTCATTCTAGTCTCTCTGACCATATCTGAATTGCAACCTAAAAATCATCTCATTGTTTTTGCAAGGCAAACAGAGCTACTGATATGTCAGCTTCATGATTGTCAAGCCCTCTGCCCAAACTCCCCCCAAACACCTGTATGTCTTTGAACTGGGCAACTCATTAGTTAGATGTCAGTGAAACTATAGGAAAAAAATGTTCAGTTCTCTCTACTACCTTACTTTGACCTCACCTCTTTCCCTCCCAGACATCACCTTAGCCACCATGCTACTGACTATTTTAAAGCAGTCTCTCTCTTTTTTGTCTGTTAATACTCATTTCAATTTGAAGGGGTAGTTTCATGCCCACTCCGTATTCCAGTTCCCAGGTCTGACAGTCATCCTCTGCCTCCTGCCCTCTGTGCAAGTATTTCAAACAAAGTAAAATGCTAAAAGAGGCGTTGAAATAATCTCTCCTGCTCCCTCCCTTCCAAAATCTTATTGCAAGTATTTTTAAAATGCAGTCTATCATGTCTACAATTTTCTAATAAATACCAGTCTTGTATCAAAAGTTTTGGTTTTCTAGTTTGTTGGGAATAAAAGCATTTAATCTAAACCAAGTTGTTCTCTCCTTCAGACCTCCACTTACAGCTGTGAAAAATTAATTTTTCACATAGTTTTAGTTTTCAGATATTTCACTGTGTTTTTTTTAGCTCGCAACAAAAAAAGGTGTATCTGTTTGTCCTCTGCATTTCAAATACACAGAACGATGCATAAGTTTATCAGGTAAAGAACCCAACCCATTCTTTGTTTTATACCAGTTTCTTTAGAGATGATTTTTCAATGAAGCAATTGCCAGAGCATGCTATATCCAAGTATTCTGTGGCAAATGCAAAACTCTTTGTCTTGCACCAAGAGACTAAGACTTAGGCACATCTTCACCTACAGTAAACATTAACATTTCTATTCCTCCCTTTAAAGGGTGTCAAGAATCACATTGTCACAGACCCACCTTTTCCATTATCCCTTTGAAAAAAATGAAAAATGATCAAATAGAAAAGTACTACGGTGAGGTAGCTGAGACTACTAATGTAAAAAGTGACTTGTACTAGAATGACAAAGAAAATGTCCATAACTGGCATTTGAGGAAGGGCAATGACACTACTTCTTCTATCACAGACTAATTTGCACTGTGAAGTGAAATTATGTTCCAATATGATAACCCATGACCCCTAACAAGATATTAAACAGATGTGTCACAGCTGGTCACTACCTTAAGCTAGTAGGTACATAGTAGGCCAAGTACCAAATTAGACTGAATGCTGTGTGGAATGCAGGTGTGTTTATGTAGCATAGTGCTGTTGCAGAAAGATGCAAAGTAATTGTAGCTGCCTCAGAGACCAGAAGCATTACTGTTGTATCAGTGTGGCCATGCATCCAAGACACCGATTAAGAAACTTCCTTTTCCCTTTTCTCCCTCCTGCCTAGGCCCATCTGACCTGAGGTAATAGTCATGATCTGAGCATGTTATTAAGTGAGGGTAATACACAGAATCAGATGGCTGCGTCTCCCACAGGCAGCCTTGGGCTCACTCTGCCTGTACTGTAAGCTAGCTGGATGTAAGTCTACCTTGCTTAGGCAATACGCTGCTCTTGCCATGTCTTGCTGTATTAGCTTGAGCGTAGGCCCTTCAGATTAGTAGTGACTAGCTCCACTCCCTCCATGATCCAGGAACATCTATTTTAAGAGACTGAAAAGTCATTTGAATACATGGAAATTTTTTTTGTCCTATATTGAGGAACACTTTGAAGGTTGCGGCTGTTCCATGAGCCAGCCTTTTTTGAGCAAATACAAGAGTAACAGGGTAAATTAGCCATGCTCGCATGAGGCTTAGTCCAAGCTACACTGCAACAGGTTGTGCAACGCACTGCAACCAACCAACTCCACCATCTTTTCTCAGTATTGTATTGGGGTTTGTTGCACTGGATTGGGGTATTATAATGCATTGTTGTACCTCATGAGAGGCAAATTTTGCTGTCCTGAGTAAAATACTTCATTAATTACAGGCCTCTGTGGGTTACATTAGCACTTGCTATACAGTACTTTACAATGCATATACAAATGGAGTGCAAACAGCAATATCTAAATTTCCCCTCTGATATGCAGAGGCATACATACATTGTCTTCTTTTGCGGTGATACTTTTAAAACATGACTTATTTTAGCTGACAGGAAGACATTTTAATAGTATTTAAAGGTGTAGTATATAAATTCTACATTTAGATTCTAAAATGCTGCAGGATAAACAAAATCTAAAACATTTTATATAAATATGTTTTTATGATATCTAGGGTTCCAAAACTGTACACTTGGTGAAGAAAAAAAAAATCTATTATCCAGCAACTTTTTTGCAAGTGTTTTCTAAATAAACAGTAGCTACATGCATGACAAATACAGCTTTATCACCAAAATGTTGCATTTCTGTGTTGATACTAACTACAACAAAGCATTTTTATTTAATTGTAATAGCAAAAGTTCTTGTATATTCTGGTGTTGAGTAACAAAGGCTTTTAAAAAAAAGGTAAAAGAGACACAATAGCTCACATTCTAATGAAATGAAAAGAGAACAAGGCAAAAAAGAACAATATTGGGAGGGGAACAGAGGAAGAACTTGCAGAAGAATATTTTTAGGATAGATATAAAAGAAAGAAAAAAGGGACACAGGAGATAAGTATGTGTAGTTAGTAGACAGGAAATTTAATTATGACAAGATATAAGGAGAAGCATTAATGAAGACATCATTTGTCTAGTTTGGAGAAAATGAGGCTGAGGGGCGACCTCATCGCTCTCTACAGCTTCCTGAGGAGGGGAAGTGGAGAAGGAGGTGCTGATCTTTCCTCCCTGGTATCCAGTGATAGGACGCATGGGAATGGTTCAAAGCTGCACCAGGTGAAGTTTAGACTTGACATTAGGAAGCATTTCTTTACCGAGAGGGTGGTCAAACACTGGAACAGTTTTCCTAGAGAGGTGGTTGGTGCCCCAAGCCTGTCAGTGTTTAAGAGGCATTTGGACAATGCCCTTAATGACATGCTTTAACTTTGTGAGCCCTGAATTGGTCAGGCAGCTGCACTAGATGATCGTTGTAGGTCCCTTCCAACTGAAATAGTCTATTCTAGTCTATTCTAAAATGAAAGAAAATAGAAAAATCAAGGAAGCAGGAAGGAGAGAGGACTGACAAGCAGTGAGAAGGGCAGAAGAGGAAAACTAAGGCAAACACAACCGTTCAAGACAGGTGTGGTGAGGGGAGGGAGTTAGAAAAGAGCTTGGCCTTCAAGAAGTCAGAGAGGACATAAGTCAGAACAATAAGAAAAGGAAGTTTCAGTAATAAGGGGAAAAAAAAGTAAACATTATGGAAACTGCCCTGTCATGACAGGTCAGAAGAAAGGACAGGACAGCCAGCAGCAGACCTGGAAATAAGAACTGGCAGTGAAGCATGAGGAAGACAGAATGAAGTTTACTTTGCAATGTGCCGGTTTTCTGATGATGGTAGGATGTAGAGGAAAAACGTGCAGGGAACATAGCTGGATACTGAATGTGAGTGAGGGATGAATGATGAAGTGTTGGGGAGCCAGACGCCATCGCTCTTCATTGCAACATTGTAACTAATTAAGATGTCAGTCTCATGTGGGATAAGGCAGTGTTTTGTAAAGCTGAGCGGGACATGATATCCCACCAGGGTTGTATGGATGCTTTGCACTCTACGCCACACAGATATAACCTCTCACACCCCATGCAATCAATTTCTTTCATTTACTGAAGCAACTGTTCTTGTAATCCCAGTCACCTTTGATAGTCACACCTCTCAAATCTCATTTCTGAGTCAATCAATGTCCTTCATGAAGTCATCTCTTGTTCTGCTACCGTAACTGCAATTCACAGAAAAACTGGATTATGCTATAGGTAGCCATGTCTATTTGGACATGCATTTTAATGGATAGTCCAAGTTTAACATTAGGTTAAACTCAGGAACACACTAATTGAATATGAAGTACAAGACAGAAAAGACAGCAAATAAGCTTCACATTCAAACTAGTCTGCTTGCTAACAGGTGCAGAGAGGGTTCCTCATTACCATATGAAATTCAAGAATCAGATTTCTTACAGTTTGTTCCTGCCCAGGATAAACAGACCTGCCTCTCCATTTGCTGATTTAGACACCATCAGCATAATCTCATGGGGATGAACTTGGTAAGCTACAGCTACTTAGATAGAAGAGATCCCTCCCAGCTAGGAAGACCAAGATGCCCTAAGTCAAGAGGCTCCTCCCACATCTCCTTTTCCCTGGTGCTTATACAGGCTTTTCATTTATCTGTTGGTGTAGCAGGAAAAATTACTTTTACTGTTTGCTGAGGTTGCACGCAGGCTTCTGTGCCTCCATGTGCTGCACTCATGCTTGTACCCCAGGCAAACTCAACTCCCTGAAACCCTAGCTAAAAATACGGGGGGAGGCCATCAGACACATACAAGAGCTCATATCATTCTCAGCTTCCCAGTGGTCCGCATCATCAGGCTGGGGAGGGGGGCAAATAAGATCAGAGAGCACCTAACACAGCAGATTTAGACACCCTGCTGGTACTCACTGCCTTTTTCTGCCATGCAGTGTAGCTACAGCATTCATCCAAGGAATGAGAATGAACAGCCTTTCAAAAAGTGCCTTAAAAAAAATATATATATAAGTGCAACATTTATTCAGCTAGGGAAAAAAGGAGCAAAAGCAAAGATGTTCTTAATGATACACAAAATTCTAATTAAAATGTCTCAGCAAGTACTGAAATTTATTTGCCACTGATATTATGACATGCATACTGGATTTAACGTGTAATCAGTGCTAATCCATTCCAAGCCTTGCAATATCAGCAACATTTAAGGCAGACCACAACTGGAATTACACAAATAATGAGGACAGCTCAGAAAGAGAGTTTAGAAAGGTCCTCTAAATATCATTCAAGACAACAGTGAGATTACAAGAAATTCTGTGACCTCAGAAAACTGTCGGTCTCACTTCTTTTCTGTCTTGTTCTCCTTCAGGCCTAATTGAGATCTCTGCAGCTGGGTACAGTATCTGTTTCTTTTAACAAAATGTCAATATTGGGGAAATATGTGTCAACACAACTGATATAATTCTTTAAATCTTAACAATAAAGATTCTTTATTCCTGCCTACAGTCCAGACCAGGACTTGTGTGACTGTAGAAGCCTAATTCAATTGTTCTACTGGAAAGGAGAACATATATATTTTTAAAGGACTTTTTTACCTTTCTTGGTCCTGTTGCTTCATTTGTTCTTTATAAACAGATATACACATACACTTTTTAAGATCTCTTAGGATGAATACATTAATATGATCATTTGCTTATAATTTACTTGATGCTTTTCTTCTGAAAAGCCAAAACAGAAGCATCTACAATCATTTATAATGATCCAGCTTGAAATGACCTACAGTTACTCATGTGGCTTTATTTTAAAAAATAAATCTCCATAGTTTTCTTAAGGATCGTGGGGCCTGGTTGAGCAACCAGTTAATGATTTTTCATAGTTTTAAAGGATTTCGTGTCTGCTGGACCAAAACCTGTTTCCCAAAGAACATAAGGCCTGACCCTGACTGGAAAATAAACCTCAAGTTGCAATCATAAAAATTATAATTTCTCCCTTTTCTACAAAAAGCTTGCCAAGAAAGTCCAATGAATTTTGGAAATATGTGGAGACACTGCTGTTAAATTACATGGAAATCTGAATATACAAACTCCTCCATCATCTTCTTCCAAAATATTCTAAAATCCAAGTCAAGTGTATTTTAATGTTGCACTGGTGCAGACCTGCTTGCTTCTCTAAAAGGCCACCAAAATGCCACTGAAGTTAAAATGGATGAGTTAACCTTTTGAGAAGTACTCACAGCACCACAATTATTCTGACCTTTGACTGTACAATCCTTTAATTTTGCTACCTATTCATTTAATGCCCATTCGTATTTTTTAAAATTATTACTACATGATTGAAAACATTTGTTTACCAATCCGTCACTATGACATGTAGCAGTTTGCATCGAAGTATTTTGGTACAGGCATTTTTAATTATTTAACCAATAATAAATAAGGCAAGGACCTATAAGTGGGAGGGAGGCAAAAACTACAGGAGGGGCAGAAGCCCACAGAGAATTGGCATGAATTATTTTTACGACCATCTTAATACATAAAGCTGTTTTGATGGATGTTGAGATTAAAAAAACCAAAACCAAAACCAAACCCTCCTTCTCCCCCCCCCCCAAAAAAAAAAAGCTGATACTGGTTATGACTCATCCTTCGGCAAGAAGCAGAGAAGAAAAGCTCATCTCCACAGCCTTGGAGCCTTCACTTCAGCTGTGAGAGGAGGGGAATGGGCCGCATCCCGCTAAATCCTGTAGGGCAAAGGTAGAACAGGGATTCTCACCTTGATTCTGTTCATAATGAAAAGGTACTTGCATTGCTTAGCAGTAAAATGTTTTATCAACAGTCATGTAACAACAGCCTATCCCCAAACTCCTTCCAAGTTTGGTGACTGATAAGGCTTACCAGTAACCTGTCTCCTCCACTGATAACAATTAACCTGTTGAACTTGATCAGCAGCCTACTAGTTGAAGCACTGGTGACAGTACATTTTGGTCACCAAAGTGACTTCACAGCCCAAGTGATCTCTTGAGCACTTGTGCATGTTCAGAACGGTTTTTCTACATGCCCCCCTCTCTGAGTGTAAAGGATCTAAGTCTGTAATGCCATTTCAGAGAGTAAACGTCCAGTCCAGAAGGGTGAGAAAGTCAGAACACAGATCTGCCCAAATCCCATGTATGAAACATACTCATAATGGGAGAGGAAACAGACTCTGACACCTAAAGGAAATATAAAAATCAAATGTGACATGATGACCTGCAGCCAGTAGAAGAGCATAACAGCAGCAACAAAACAAAACTAGTCCTTATATGAAGTTCCACTAGCCATGGCAGTACTTTTTAACCTATTTTCCTTCTCAATACCAACCAGTGTGTAATCAACATAAGGTCTTAAAAGTCACTCAGGTGCACTGATAAACATAAAGGCCAGAAGGCAAAAGCATCCAAAACGCAGCAGTTCTTTTACCTACACTTCTGTCAGTGCTTCCTTATCAACTGGAAATTTTTTATGCCATTTGAAACAGCAAAATGGAGAGATGTCAGTTTGAAAAGAATACAAATTAGACAACTTAAGCAAAGTAAGACAAAAAAATGTATAATGAGCCAACTCCTAGATATTGAATAACTCTCAGCAACTGCAATGCACCAACCCTGAAGGCAACAACAAAACCCATTTTAAACCACAACCAGTGCATGTAGCTCTGTTTAAGAAAGTACAGTATTCAAAATACACTTTTTGATTAACAATGTTATTATTTTAACTGTTTTATAGGAATCTTAGAATAGCTCACAATGTCTCGTACAGCAAGCTGAAAGGATAATATTGTAGCTTGACCTTCCTATACAAAAGAGGTCTATACGTCACGTTAAGTTATTTTGCTGCCACTGTATTATTTACTGCAACTGTAATGTCTCTCATTTATCTAACATTCCCAAGATATGTATTAACAAAGAAATGTGGGAGCTGACAGTGAATATCGTTCCAGCATTGATGATTCTTTCAGCACACAAGAACTGTGACAAGTCAGTCTTGCACTTAAACCTTGAGGAGATTTTAATGAGTAAAGAAGCAACGAGTCTTCCAAGTTCACTAGAAATATGCCAACTTACACAAGAGAAAAAAAAAATCCTAGAAACAAGAAGTTTTAGTGGAAGAGAAAAAGCCATCACCGAAGTTTCTAAAGAGGTGAGGAAAATGACATGTTAGCAGGTTTAAATCACAGAGGAAATAAAGTAAATATCAAAAGAGAAAAGCTGACTGCTGCATTCCCAGTGGAAATGCCTTAAATTAAAGCAGAGAGATGCAACAGTGAGATCTTACAACCCTAACCTTTTGAGATCATGTCTGCATTGCAAAACTATTCGCAAAGGATAACTAAATCCTCATCCTCCTGTCTCATCCTGTGTACAGGGTTCAGAATTAAAGGCTAGATATTGAGACAATCCCTTCTCTGGCTATTCTCATAGTCTGAACAGCAGGTATCTACTGCAGTCATTCACGAACATGAAGAGCTAGACTGGAAAGTGATTATGATAGAACAAACAGTGTTCACAAGGACTTCCAATAGATATGTTATTAAATTATCAGATTAAATATATAAGGACATAGCTATAACATTAAATATCATACCCTATGAAGTCAAGTCACAGCATTTTCCTTTTAATGGAACCTTGAAAATGTATCAATTATATCCCTGTATCTTATTCATCCAATTGACACCTTGGCTGGCTGGCTATTTTATAATTTTCAGGCAGAAACTGTAAACCTGGAAACATTCATACCTCATTTCTGACAATTGTTTTAAAAAAAAAAGTCATCAGGTGTGCACTGATGAAAACAAGTACCACCTGTATATTTACTCCTGCATACAGTAGAGGCAGTGGAATGCAGGACTGCAGAACACCACAACCATGCTGTCCCATAAGTGCACCAAAGAAAGCAAAGAGAAATAATTTTTTTCATGAGAATTTGCCCATTTGTCAAAATCAAACCATTCTATAGAGAACTGAATGATTTCAATAAAATTATAGCAGAATTCAAAAGCAGATCTCCAGTGGAAGCTAAGAGAACCAGCCTCTCAAAAGGAAGTCTGCCTGGTTTTCTGTCAGCACATTTATCCACTTAGCCGGCAACTTGCTGAAGGCTAAAATGTAGAAACTAGCACAGCCTGAAACATGCAGGTGTTACATTTACCATCTCTTCACATAGTTTATCAAGCATAAGCCTGAATTACTGAATTCTCACAGTATGGCAATTAAAAATGCCCAAATTATAATATTCCCAAAATGAAAGAAGTTCTTCAGATTTCTCACATTGTCCATCAGCCTAGATTTTAGTTAGGCCACTGGAAACCCATTTCCAAAATTAAAATCATCATACATTCTCACAGTTTCACTGGGTACAACGGCTAAATGTCAGTGGTAACATTGGGAGTGGCATCACCATTTCACTTGGCAAGTAACTGGTAATTAGGTAGCTGGGCCTTACGTACAGAGACATAATAATGGAAAATATAGGTAATTATCAATATCCAGAAGGAAGAGATCACATAGTTTTCTATAACTTTACAATTCAATATAACTTGGCATTTTGATCTTCCATATTGGAAACTCTGTTACTCCTGGTCTAAAATGATGCTTACTACTATCCACAAAGGTGGGTAAACTGTTCAATTTATTCAGAAGCAAGGATGACTGTCTCAAAGCAGGAATTGAAACAGTTCTCTAACTGCCAAGATCAGTGCCAGAAATTTAAGAAGTTATCTCAAGATTTTCTGACAAACCACCAACAGATGTGTATTTAACTTTACATCTAATGTTTGTTTGGTGACTGAGGTGAAAAAGGTGCGAAGTTCAACCACCTTCTCTCTGTTCAGTGTAGGAATATTACGGTTCAACAATGAAAAGATCAGCATTTGGGAATTATCAGATAAGAAGTGAAAACTTGCCAGATACTCCAGACATCAGTTTCTGTTACCCAGAGCTGCAAAGCTTTTATCTCATTCTGTGTTGCGGTCAAAAGAGGTGACTGCTTTTCCTGCTCACTAACATTGCAGAGGCTCCAGGAATTACTTAAAAATACATTAAATTGAAGCCCTTTTTTTCCTGGCCATACATATTTAAAAGCAAAGAGTTTACAGTTGCTTGTTCAGACATTCTATTTATATTGCAGGACTTGGTCTTGTAATGAATATTACATGTACTATGTTTTCATGCACAAGCTTTTCCACTAGAAGAAAGGAATTTTGATCACAGTCTGTTGCAACAGATGAGAAATAATTGAACAGTTTTTCAGGGATAGAATTCTAGTTTGCTAATAACAACATGCATCCTTCCTATTAAACACCAAATTCAACCCGCCCTAACCTAGCTGGCATAACAGCAAGAAGAACGTACAATAAGATCTTGAGTAATACTGCTATTTCCTTCTTAAACAGTGTAAAGACATGAAACCCAAAGCATTAGACATGGAACACATTCATCTAGTAATCGAAAGTATTTGTATCTTAAAAATGGGAAGATATAAAAAGCATAAGAAAGGAAACCTTTCAAAAAAGCCTTTTGGGGACTGGAATAGAATAAATGCTTGTGGAAGTTGAGAAAAAAATAGTTCTCAAGGACATGTGGTAAACTACCATTTATCACTCACTCTAAATGTGTGATATAGATGTATGGTTAATAACGCTCACATTTTACTCTCAATAGTGTACAAACTCAGGTCTGAAAGTAATACAGTCATTTGTAAAAACAGCATATGTTCTTGTGATATGTGGGAAGGAATATCCTCTCAAAACTGCATTTTCACTTTATTGGATATAAAACTGTGAGAATACCCCTAAAATCTGCCAGTTGTTGATAAGCACAGACAAATTTATAGACTCTTACACAAACTAAATAATCTGTAAGTTTCCAAAGGAATGTTATTTTACTATTTATTCTTTTTTTTTTAAAGCTCCAATTCCTGGATAGTTTATTCCAGTACAGCATTTTGGAAATAATTTCTACTGATAAACATTATCATGGAAAAAACAGCATTTTTAGTTATATATATGCAGTGGTTTTCAAATCCTAATTTGGATCTGGTACCCTGATCAGGATCCTATGTAAGATACTGGAAAAATTATAATCAGGTAGATGGGATTTCTGCCTTAGTGAGCTTATATTCATTATGTGTAACTCAAATAATGGAATTCTTTTACTGTTCTGCTTAAAACTGTGTTTTTGTGTAATAAATACTAATACATATCTTCCTAATTTCCAGAATGATTTCTCACAAAAACTTTATAAACAATGAGAAATCATTACAACACAGATGTGTACTCACTGCATTTACAGATAACTAAGTAAAAGCCCAGAAGGCCTAAAGCAATTTCCTTATAACACAGAAGTTCTGATTTCCCTGCAATGGTCTTCAACCAATAAATATCACCATATTTACTCTGTAGCATGTAAGTAGGAGGTAACCACCTAGGATGGTTAGGGATCCACCAAGGATCCCTATTACCAGCATGGTAATCCAGCAGCAGTATTTGCCCCTCTGGCATGAAAGCCCAGCTGCATTTGAAGTAGAATCTCCATCCTTGGAGATACCCAAAAGCCATCTGAACACGGTCCTGGGCAAACAGCTCTAGGTGGCCCTGCTTGAGAAAGGAGATTGGGCTAGATGACCTCCAGAGGTCCCTTCCAACCTCAACCATTCTGTGATTCTGTGAAAATGGGAGCTGTAAGCCCATGTTGTTAAAGCACACTGAAACATGCAGCTACACAAGCTATTATTACCAGAAATTAATATATCATGCTATGTGGTACTTCAAAAATAAGCACCCAGGCCACGCTCTTCCCATTCATTAGCTGTGACTAGCCAGCCTGTCCGAACTACCTATCTGCGGTCTAACCTAGGATCCAGCAAACACTTGCTGATGTGCTTACCTTCAGATACATAAATATTCCAGCACAGTCAACCAGCACTTTTATACGCTTGAAGGCAAATATGCCCATTCATTTATATTAGATAAATGTCTTTACATATGGTTGCCTTTAGTAGAGCAATATGGTGCTTCGGATTTATGATTTACTAGGGTTTGTTACTCCTGCGAGCAGTATCTGTATTTTGAACTAGGAAATTATAATCTTAAAATAACACAAAACCAGTGAGAAGAAATCACATACGTACTCTGAGTCATTTTAAAGTCAGCACATGATCTCTCAACAGTGGAAATGATTAATTATTTACTTGCCATTCATAATTTAGTTGACAATTTTTGCCTTTTTTACTTACTAATGAAATGCCTATGAGTGGATCACAATTTTCTCATATTTATTATTCATTACAACTATTTGCTGAATAATTTCTGCAAACAGTTCCTCTTTTGTAGCTCACTCCCATTGTGAATGTTTATTATTCAAAATTTAGTCTGTGAAACTAATTACCTAAGCCATATATATTAGATTTTATTCAATGTTTGCCTGAACATTGTTCTTATAACCGGTATGTGTTCTCCAAATACCCTCTCCTCCAGTATAAACTTGAATTGTATTCTTCTGTGAACACTCGTTCTGTAAAGTTTATTTGCTAGAATGTTCATAAAAAGCAAACACCATGAAACAACTGAATTTTAAAATCTGTACAAATATTGGGGAATATTTTTTCTTCAGGACCAACCAAGTCTACCAATGAAAGATAGCACAATCTCAGTTATTGAGCTGTTAATCAAATGACCAAACATGAAGATCCCATTCTTCTCCTCACAGTGAAAACAAGGAACATTGTAGCATCAAAAGGAGATGTCTCTTCATTTGCACATTTCTTGTACCCAGTTTTTCCAAGTATTCCAAGCATTGCTTAAAGCAATACAGCAATCATCTAAGTGCTACATCATTGCTGGGTGACTCTAAAACTGCAAGGTTTTACTGGGAAGGAGAAGAGTAAAAGGCAAATACACAAAATGAAAGTGCACACATCACACACCTCTCCTGTAGCCCTGGAAATTTCACATAACTGGCCTCCAAGTGGAGATTCCCCTCACATGCCAAGAACTTAAAGCCTTTTTGCTTTGTTTTTCTGGTTTTATTTGATTTCAGATTTTTGAGACTTGGCATACATTTGCTCATGTTTTCAGACTTCTTTCAGTAACCATTAGGACCCAACAATTTTTTGAGACTCTGATTTAGCAGCTGGGACTTTAAAGAAAACACCAACTATTGTGACATATGTAATAAATCAGAGAGACATGGCATTGTTGAAAGGCACTAGTGTTGTGGAGCACCTTTACAAATTTGAGAGAGGTAAAATATTTGCCCAACTTCACACAGCTACCCAGCAACACACATCAAACTGCTGCTCAACACAGTAGCATTAAGAATTAGAACTGAAATAAGATTTGACACACAAACTCACAAAGGCCTTTCTGCAGAGGGATGAATTTTACACTGACTCACCTGTCAATGGTTATTAATTTCATCTGAACTTAGACTATTAATACTAGCAACGATTTGATTCAACATTCAATGATTGCTAGAATTAATAGTTCCACTGGATTCTAATGAAATAATTTAGAATTTGACTCTTTGTGAAACGACTCTAGAAAATGGTACAACTGCAAAACAATTTTTTAAAATTTTGCTCCATTTCCACTAGTATGTACTAAGACAACTCAGCCATATCTTTCTTTCAGAGAAAGATCTCACATTTTACTCATGGAATTGCTACTTACATTCTCTTACCAGTGTGCTTTGATCTTTGTGCTGGTGCCGCTTTTGTTTAAAAAATGGGAATGGTGCAACGGGAAGAGTGCTTTAGAATGAAAAAGCATTTGTAGCACAAGACTGATTCGGAATAGTAGAAAAATACAGTAATTAGGATTTGTTTTAATCAGAAAAAATATCGGAAGGGAAGGGTTGGATTTTTTCCCTGACTTGTCGAAAACTCTTTTGAGAACTTTTTTGTATTCCTTTTACAAATTTTATATATTCTCTAGCGATTGTCTCCAATTTATTGCCCCCAATAATATGGATAATTATTCTAGGATCATCACTCCTCACCAGTCTCCTAAAGGTTAATGCTTTTTTCCAGCTGGAAATCTATTCACTGGTTACATTTGTGATTATCTCTTCAGAGGTATATTGCGTGTAGACAGTTGTGGGTCTTTCTCCTTCCAGGTTAGGATCTGAGATTTTCCCTTTATTACACAGTGTTTTGGTGTGGATGAATCCACAGACAATACCACATACAGCACTCCCACAGGGAAGTGTAATACACTTCATGTCACAGGGCCAGCCACAGTTAAGAAACTATATGCTGCCAGCTACATTATAAACTATTCCAAGCATTAGTTACTGCATTTTCTGAAAATTCAAAATTTTTACAGCCCCATCAAGGAAGCTTGCTTGTCTAACATGAGTGTTTTTAACTCAACTTTAATGTTAGCTCCCAAGTCATAGCAAGGTACCACAGCAAGAACTGACCACAGCAAATTAGCTCTAGATTCTGCCGTCATTGGTTTTAGCGTTCATACGACATTTTTTAAGACACTGTGAATGCTAATGAATCCTGTAAGAAATTTCTGAGATGCTTTGAAGAGGCACATCACTGTTTCATTATTTAAGGAAGAACAAGGTTTAGTGAGTGCCTGCGTGAGGTCAAGAAAATTTTTCTTAAAGTACTCTCTACTGTGGTTACCCTTTAAACTAAAATAAAAACAAAACAAAACCAAACCAAACCAGACTTCTAGGACAAATATAGTTGTTTGGTCACAAGATGCCAGAATTTGCATCTCCTTCCCAAATAAATTATACACTATGTGTACCTGATGGCCTACTAGCTTAGATTTCTTCAGGTGCGTTTGCTGGCCACTTCATGTCATCAGGCAGTGGAGATAAAAACATACTAAAAACTAAAATCATACTCTGGGATTCTTCCCTTTGTTCCCATTTATGGTTCCCTTCAGAAATATAGAAGTTAGCTGTGAAAACTGACACAAATATCTTTGAAATAAATTCTAGAGGTCCAGTGAACTGAACCTCCTTGAGGTGCATTTTCCTCTGTGTTGCCAGGATAGGTTCATCAGGACAACCTAAATCTGTCAGTAGTCCTTCAAAAACCTTTTAGCAAGCCTGCAATAACACTGCCATAGAGACATACATAAGTGACACTGATTATAGAAAGAAAATTCTACCGAGCTTACTTCTAATTGCTGGCAAAAAATACACACAGAATGCATGCACATGCTTCACTGGAAGCAAGAAGAATTATATTTTATTTATTAACAATCTCAAAGAAAATTTGGGATTTTAATCTTACAGGACAGAGTTATTTTTCCTTGCGTTATGAAAATACAGAATAATTTTGCAACCAGTTACATGTTTTCAATTTTGCAGTCTTCTTTCCTCAGCATTAAAGCAAGCTTCCATGAACTTAACAAAATATAATAATATCTAACTAGCTGACATTGCTGCAGGTCTATAATTGCGTGTCACCTTGCAACACTACATTGTCTAAATTATTTCTTTTTCCTTTTAGCAATCCACTGAATAATTCCAAACACTGCTGATGAAGGATTACTTCTACACAAATATTTCTTATTAAAATGTCATACAGAAAATAAAATTTCTTATTCAGATGTAGACAACATTTGCTGAAAGACATTTAATATTAATTTAGAAGTTTCTTACTGACAGCTGCTCAGCAGGACAAAATCTCTTCATTTGATTACAGTCTAGAGGCAGTCTCATGAAGGTTGTTACTGAGAAAGAGTCATAAGGGTTCTCCCTCTTTTTCACCTTCAGTTATGGGTATATCTAAATATGCAAGGAGGTTTCCTTTTAATTTTTTTAAATATACATATATATTTATTAAGAGTATGGTTATATTCATATACAAGCTGACTAAGGATGAATACAAAACAAAACTGCAAAATTTTGTAAAACTAAGGAGTTGCATAAAATTGAAAAAGAGTAGAAATTTTGAATGGTGGACTGAAAGACAATGTCAGTAAAATAGTTGCTTGAAAGTGCAGTTTGGTATGATTTTCTGACTTATTTTCTATACCATTGTCTCCATTTAGCTGTAATAAACCACAAATTATAATTCTTCTATTTAAAGAATAAGGGAAAACTGTTCATTCTGCCTAACACTTGAGGTTTCTCCAGTCATCGCTTCCTACTGATATTTAATGTTTAGAACATCCTTTTTACTTATTTAATGTACTCCCTTCCCCCAGTGACCTAGAGGTGAATGAATCAGGCCTAGAAGATGGCAAAGGCCATATGAGGTACAAATGAACAAAACAAATTAGCCGCTCAGATTCCCCAAAAGAATGGATTTTTTTTCTAAAAAAAGTCTTTCCATCCATCCACTGTGCCCACCTATTAATAACGAAATGTCAGGTTCTAAGGAGATATGGCTCAATTTACCCGCAGAGTACTGAACAATGTGTTCATGACCATGGTCGTGCCTCCCTGTGGTATTGTGGTTCATAACAAAATAAGTGTAGGATGCAGCCTTATTCCTGACTCTTGTGGGACACTTTCAGATGAATTAGGTGTACATTATGGAGATTTCTGAAAAACAAAACATACACAAAACTAGTTTTGCTCACTTTTATCTCCCGGATCAGATTTCTTTTTAGTTGGATCACAGCTGACCACATATCCATATGGTCCCAATGACAGTGCATAAAAAAATTCTTCATTCTGTTCTTGACACTCATTCTCCTGGAGCTTAATTTAGGTTAATGTAATATCTTGGGTATACAGTTTTATGTCCCTAAATGTACATGTCCTTAATCTAATACACTGTTCAGCTGGGGAAAAAAAAAACCACACACCAGCACACTGCCTGTGAATTTATTCAATACCTAATCTCCATCCTCTCCCATTCTATACATAAAAGCTGAGCAAGATAGCTCAGTTTTGCTGCCATAAACACAGATTCCATCTAAGTGGATTTGCATAAGACAAATGTTAATCCTGACCTGAACTGACAGCATTTATAACTAACCACACAGGTAGACAGGATTTAGGATGTTAATTCGGTGTCATACTGCAATGCTTAACTCATAATTCCACAATCAATGGACTTAAGTGAAAAGCTGGCTTAAGAAGTTCCTGACTTTCCTTTCTAGCACTGTAACTGCTTGTGAAATTTGGCTATAAACCATGCCATGAACTGATTTGGGTTAAAAATAACTCTCCAGAAAAGACTGTTTTCCCAAGTTAGTATGCCTATGCTATAATAATATATGGTTCAGCCAACACAGTTGAGAGAGCTATCTTTCACCACGTGAGGGCAGGACCACATGGTCAGGGGTGGTTAAACCAGCCTCACCACCAAAGCCACGGTGTCCTCACTTTTAGGCCCCAAAGCAGGCTTGTCTACCTTACCACCTTGTAAGAGAAGCTCTTGGCTCTGTATTTTCAAATTTTCAAAAGTGGGCTTCTCTCATTAATTTTTTTTTTCAAAACAGATGTATTCACAATCTCCACCCTCTTCCCAGCTATCTCTGTAGGTAGTTATCTCTGAAAACAACTTCTAATATAATGACATTAAAGAAGATGCCGATTTGAAAATTTGGCCTTAAATGAACAGCACAAAAAAAGTCAATTTACTCAGGAATTCCCAGCTTCTACTATCAAACCAGTTTTTCAGTAAAGATGTGTTGAAGATATCACCAGAGAAGAATTTGGAAATGTGTCATTAGGTCAGTTCAGTGTATCTCACTGTGGACCTGAAATACTGATATAATTTTAAAATAAACAATGGCGTGGGCTGCATCATGTAGATCCCAAGCGTGTGCATTTTGCAAGTGACAGGAGTAAAAACGCCAGTGGAGGTTTTAAGCTAAGCTCAAGAACAAAGATTGTGAGAGAGATTTAAATATTACTTAAATAAGACGACTTCTTTTATGAGCATAAGAGAGAAAATGAAAGATAATTTAACATATGTCTTGCTAACTCCTACTTATCTGTGAAATACTAAGCATCAGCATTTTTTTAATTTAAAAAGAAAATCTTGTCACTGCAGTGCACAGGAAAGATGACGTTCAGAGGATGAAAGCCAGCTGTGTAGAGAATGACCTTGATGTTTGTAAACCCACTTTCCTTTGTTATAGAAATTGAAAGGAGGCCCAGGTCTTACACTAAAGAAAGTAGAGTGGAGAGCTGAATTTTATTCTTAGTTCTGCCACTGATTCCTGCATGATCCCAGGCAAATTGCTTCAGTCAAAACTTTCACAAGCAGCTGCTGTGTATTCTGAGCATTCAGTCTGACACAAAGGATTAGGTGTGCAGAAGTTTTAATTCATAGCTACAAGTGAAGTGAATTGACTTGCTAGTTTTAAAAACTCCAGCTCTGGGCAGGTAATAAAAACTATGTACTTTGAGAAATAAGGTAACAATCATTTCACATTAGACACACAAACTGGTCTGTGCTTTGAGGATATATTACTGTGCCATAGTACCATGTTGTAAAACAGAGATAATAATAACCACTCATTTCACAAAAGTATTATAAAATGGAAACACTAACATTTGTGAACTGTGAGATACCGTAGTTTCAATGGAGCCCATCACTCTTATGAGGAAATCAATAGTGTCATATTCAGAGAAAGATTCAAACGTTGCAGCAGGCAAGGGGGCCACAAACTGAACGAAGCACATTTTAAAATGACATACTGGAAAACTGCCCGTTAAATTAGTACTATCCATCTTGTGACCTGAATGAGGCAGGCAGGGAATGAATTAAAGGCTGTATCATAATGCAAACCCACATTTCAGCCCAAATACTTTAAAAGTTTGGCTAAGCTCCTAGCAACTGAATGCAAACTCTTATAATGAGAAGTTCTGGGAAGCTTAAATATAGTCTTGTTTCCTGTGTCACATCTAACATACACTTATTAGCAAAGTCCTCATGAAACTAATGAAACACTTGGCAAACTAACACAAGAACAATTTGGAATAGCATTCCAATACTGGAAGATCACATCTTTCAAAAGGCTTTGTTTTACATTGTAAGAACTTTCAAAAGGCTTTGTTTTATGTTGTAAGAACTTTAAGACAGAAATTCTCTTTGGAAGGAGTGAGCTTCTTAGCTATTTTTATGCAAGACAAGAATTAGGAATGCAACAAAATCTTATTTGGACAGGATCTGTTCATGAATTGAGTCTAGTTATAATCACTCAGATTATGATCTCAGAGTCAGTGCCATTTAATTAGTATTTAAGTACATGTACTGTAGCTACATTTAATTACAATCCCAGATTCCTATCTATTATCTGACAGATGATTGCTACTATTTGGCATTCAAATAGCTTCCAAAAAATAGGAAGTGAAAAACCTAATATGAATAACAATCAGCAATACAGCATGCTGTTACACAAAACAAGCCTACAATAAATGCTAGATGACACACACACACAGAAAAAAATCAGTCACCAAATCATTATCAAAGTATTAAAGCAAAAGAAGGCCCTAAACTAAGGTTTGCTCTTTTTTCTCCAGTGGTGTTTTGTGTTTTCTCTTTGTTTGGATTCTGATCTTACATTTGAGTCCTACAGATTACAAACTTGTGTGGTGGTGCCCATGAGACCCTAATCTCATAGATAAATCTAAAGAATCAGAACCTTCAGATATATATATTTCTAAGGATAAACCTGAGCACTGCATCCATACTGATGCTGTACACTACATACTGCTATACACTATACTGTACGTTGTCAGGTTTTGTGATACTATAGTGTTATTGCCTCCATTTGTAAAATTAAAGAATGCCATGGATTCAACTGGTATCAAAGACAGGGACAGTGATGTTTGCAATTAAAAAGTAATATTGCAGTTGAGTTATTCTTACCTCCAACTTAACATACATATATTTTTCCAAATTTCAAAGATCTCTCCCCAGTCCCTCCAAACACTGTTTTGTTCACACAGGGACTGAGGGGGGAGGGGGGGGAAGTATGAATAACGCATAGTAAAGCCTGCTAAATTTCTTCTCATTTAAAATTGTGCTTTAAGTTAAGCTTCCTAAATACCTTTAAGATATAGTTTGTTAAGTGAAATAATAACTTGAACCACATTGTAGTAACGATAACTGAAAAGAAAGGCCAACATTCCCAGAGATATGCTGATATAGTAGGTAATGCTCCTGCATTCCCACAGGAATATCACAGAAATATCTTCAAAAGCAACATCCTTAGCTATCCCACTGCTCCAAGAGACTCTCCCCATCTGTGTCAGTACAGTGTTCAGTATGTATATTAAAATTTACCAGCTAGCTGATAGCAAACAGAATGTATAGACACTGAGTTGTTCTTGTCATTCTCTTAGCAGAGAAAGTAATTCTGGTCTCTCTTCTCTATTCATGCTGATAATTTTTATAAAGTGTGTGTGGGATCTTTAGGAAATCTATCATTCTTTCAAATTTGCCTGAATTTACCAGACAAAAATTATGGTTAAATATTTTTTAAGCATGCAATTAAAAGTTAAAGAGAGAGAGATGACGTGATTGCATAAGACTCATTTCTTTGAAAGGGTAGATAAAAATTGAAGGCTGAATTCTGCTGTTGTGCATAATCATTGGGAAGGAATTTGAGGAAAAACTATGGGATCAGTTCTGTAAGCAACAAAAGCAATTGTGGTAGAGTGAGACAGAAGTACAGGTTGTCAAATGGGAAGGAACAGTTTGCTAGGGAAGGATGTTATATTTTCAAACTTATTAAAATGCATTATAAACAATGATAATGCACAGAAATAAACACATTGGCAAGGGTCCTTCTGTTGACCGGCACTTCCTAGTTCTAAAAGCACCAGCTGCCAAACCTGGTATAGTTTCAAAAGCAAGTGTAAAAAGGTAAGTGACAAATGCACATGAGTATGAAAGCCATATACTGAAATTATATATTCCAGACAGATTTCGGCTTTTTAATGGGACTAAGGTTATTGCTGCATATATGGAACAATGCGAAAAGGATTTATAGGGGCAGAAGGTGGGACGATTAAACAAAGGTGGACAATTAGTTCAGCTCATGGACTTAAACAGCCAAAAGCTAACTTCTTCACATGCAATGTCAGTGCTAGAATCACAGCACAGTTCAGTAATACAAAAATCTTGACAGCCTCTGTACACAAAGGCCTTTTATTTTCATCTATCTAAACAACTCCCTTTGCTGACAGGATTACACTCCTGTGCGTTAGAAGTGAATACAAAATTAGACTGTTCTTTATGTAAGACATTTCCCTATTCAGGGCTTCTGACCCAGAATTTTGTATTTTAGTTTAGTTACCCATTGACTATTTTGTTATTTTACAACCAGAAAATCAGTGAGCGCTGCAGTTCAATTAAAAGCCCTGTGTCATTTCATTGGTTCTTTGAACAGATCGTAACTACAACGTACATCAGTGGTATTGGTGTAAGACAAAATTCCATAGGATTTTGCCTAACATTCTGGAAAAGGCAATAAGAACGGATGAATACACAAGTAGTGATCTAGTGCCCCTAAAGATCTGATTGTTACCACTTAAGGGCATGCTGATTTACCTCACTGTTGGGGATTTGTTTGTTGGCTTTTTCTTCATCCTCTCATATGACACCATCTATTTTTAATGTTGACGCATTTACATTTTAAAACAACCCAGAGACCCAGCTTTACTTGTATATCTTGCTAAACCTGAATAAAATTCAAACTGAAATGCATCAACTATTTCTGCTGACATCCAAGGTATCTATTCCTTCCCCTGACTTCTCCATAACTCTTTACTTGGATTTATAAATCCTGTAGCTTGTTTGGTGTAACAGACTGTATTGTCACCATAATTTGTGATTCTATTAAAAATCTCACAATATTTTATGAGGTATTTGTCTTACGTTTTCAGGTCCTTCAATCAAAAGTGTTTACAAGGAAGTCTTAATCTCTTTTGTTTGCAAATTAAAACTGCACTTTTAGGTGTTACAGGGCTTAAAGTTTGTTGGGTTTTTTGAAGCCCCAATTACCTAAAATTATAAAAACCCTGCATGAATAAACAACATTAACAGGGAGCATCAGAGCTTGACAGACCACCTTACAACAGTAACCTGAGATAAGCGTTAAGTCTAGCCTCATACTGAAATTGTCATCAAAGTCTCTGCTCAACTTCCCATTTTGTTTAATAGATGAAAGATCTAGTTAAGATGATCCCAAGACAAGAACTGGAGAAATCATGGAATGCAAGAGCTTGAGAAATAGGAGTATTGCCAGTAAGGAAGCTAAGTGAGCAAAACCCAGAGGGGAGTTGTACTGCAAGTGGGAGATCTAGGAGTAAAAGCAGGAATCAGGGGCTAAAGAGCAGGGCTAATGAGCAAGCCAGAAGACAAGGATGAGGTACAGTAATATGCAGTGTGAGTAAAAACAAAAGCAACCTGCTGAGTGTCCTAGAGCAATTAGTGCGATTCATTCCCATGCCAGATGGGTAGGCAGCTATCGGTCAGGCTAAGACACCAGTCTTCAATCCTGGTAGACCAGTTATGGCCAGGTGGCTGGCTTGAGTCTTGAAAAAAGACAACACAAATGTCCAGCTGAATTTTATAAACATAGGACAATTTCCATGCGCAAGTATAACACGGACACTTAAAATATATTAGATACTGCTACAGACAGCATGTAATAAGTGGCCTGATTAGGTCACTGAGAGCTTTGAGATGCCAATGTTCTAAGCCCATTGTTGCTTTCTGTTTTTCAGCCTTGCCTTCGTTTTAGACACAGATTTTAATGACATCCACAACTTTCTCCTTATATGTAGATATATTGCTTGAAATAAGCAGTACTTTATATGTATGAAAGCAAATGTACATGGCTGTAGACAGTTTATTTTATATGCCATAGCAGAAAAAGTGTCTGCAATGCCTTTGTGAACCCATCAGCACAGAGGCAGACATAGTGAAGAGAGTAATGGTGTACTACGCTTCATCTGCGGCTGAAAACTCTGTCAATTGCCAGAAAAGGGGAAGAGGGACGTGGGAAATACAAACAGGCGATAGATATAAAGAGACAGAAGTTTAATAGCAAGTATACCAGAAAAAAGGGTATGAAATACATTTGATACAGGTGAAAGATGTCAGCTTATTGCTTTTTATTTATAGACCTGCACAGATGTGTATAGTGCTTTGTCATACAAAAATTAAATTGATGTAGATAGCTCAAGGAGTAGAGATGTGAAATCAGAATTGATATGAAGACAATATTAGAATGAACTAAATTATTGGGGAATAGGAACTGTTTTATCCTATGGTCATCGCAATAAATATGCAATGAATTATTCTGAAGAAATATTAACTGTCTTGCTAATGAGGCCTAGGGTGTCATTGTACAATGTAGGATGCTCAGACAGGAATTAGTGATAAGCAGATAAGCCTTTGGTAAAAAAAAGGTGTAAGACTACAAAATACATAATAGCAAAAGCACCATGCACAGACATATCCAAAGAAGAGGTCTGATAACACTAAGCAGAAATTATTTCCTGAATGGAAGTCCTCTCAAAGACCAACCTTTTTCTACAAACTACAGAGAAGATACAACACAAACAGACTGCTCATGAAGTCCAGAAGAAGCACCAGCTAATTTCTGCTCCCAAAATACACCATAAAGGTATCAGAGTTCAGAAACATTGTCTCACAATACATCTTTCATATTTGTACACACTTAATTGTTCTGAGTGATGCAAGACTTTACTTCATTAATACTTGAATTCTAGAAGGGAAGTGAATGGGGGAAGGATTCAAAGACTCAAGAGCAATTGAAGGGACTGATTGAGAGCTAGATCTAGAATAATGCTCAGCTAGCACCAGTTTCTCACATTCTGACCCAAAAATGCAAGTGCATTGTAATAGTTATGATTACCCACCAGCAAGTGCCATTTGGGGTGCCACCACCTATGATCTTCTTTGTAGAAAGGAAGTAAGTTCTGTGAAGGTTGAAGTAACAGAACGAATCTGATTAGTTTTCTGTAAAGTTAATTATAGCACCATTATTTGTTTACTTTGTTTTTCTGTAAAATGAGCACAAGGCTTGTATGAGGATAATGGATACATGTATTGTATTGTACGTATAAATTCCCATTCATATGGGATAAGTCACTGCAGTAATGCTTTGAAGCTAACGAACCTTCTCAGTTCATTACAGATACAAAATACTGTGTTTCCACCTTTAATATGAAATGAATGAACTATTAGTTGTGTAAAAAACTTTTGAATTTCATTTCTGGTAGTGGAGAAGCAGCAACAGTGATTTCTTTTCATACAGTTGAGATGTATAAAGATAGGCAGCAAACACTAACTCTTCAAAAACTCCCCAAACTGTTTTTAATTACTTTTCTAAATTTTTTAAAATAAAGACTTATGAACTTTCTTTTTTGTAACACATAGCAGAGCTTATTTTTATTTCCAGCATGTGAAACAGTAATGGTTTATTACTTAGGACTTGATAGGAGGATGAGTGTTATTTACAACTCTAAATGATTTTGAATTTTGAAAGTCTTTGATTCAATTTCACAAAGGAGCAAAATGATCTTTTAGATTGGATGCATGAGAGGATGAGAACTTGCTGGAAAACAGACAACTTGAGAATATTTCTAATGGGAACTGTTTCAGCTGAGAGAAAGAATAAAATGCGTTTTCCTAAAGGACAAGGAGTTATTTTTACCTGTCCTTCTTATGTTTAAGTGTTCTTTTTTTCTTTTAATGAAAGTGCTATGGCAGAGAATTCATGCTTTAGTTGAACACAAAGCAAGCAGCAAGCTAAATTATATATTCAATACAAATCTCATGCAATAATGATGAAATAAGTGTAAAATTACTGTAACCAAAGCAGATGGTTTATGAAGTAAAATCTCCTCTAAATTCAGTATGTGTAAGCAATATAGAGAAAATGGAAATGCATTTTAAAAAGATGAAATTGTAGACTAGACTGGCCAAAAGTTTTAATGAGACTGTAAAATATTATGATAAGCCTCTGTTTAAAATATACTAGGCCTTTGTCACTGCAGCATAAAGCAGATAAAAATTTAGCGAGACGTCAAGGAACATAATTAGAAGTCAAGCTGGCATGGAATTACGGTGCTCAACAAACACAAGGAGCCAGTTCTGAGCCCCCGGCCTGTGATGAGAAGTTCTGCTGACTTCAGCACTAAGGAAAAATAACTCAAAAAATTGTGGGCTGCAGGACTGGACTTTGTTCATTATTTAATCTAAACACAGTAGAGCTTCAGTTTAGTGAGGGTGGCATGAACTCTGCAATGAACAGCTATTTAACAAAGACATCAAAAGTCTGCTGCTGCTACTAACTAAAGAAGCAACCACTTAAATCTCAGGCAGCATACAGATGCCCTATTTACAACATATAGCAGTCATTACAAAAGAAATGGATGTTTATAGTCAAATTTACCATCCTTACATTGTCATATACAGACAGACAGACACAATACTCTTTATTAGTTTAGATTAGCTTCAGGTGGTTTTTTTTCCTAACTTTGAGGCCATATTTTAAGAGGCATTTCACAAAAGGTTTAAGGTTTACAATTGGGTAAATTCCATTCAGCTTTGCAAGGATAAAATTTGCATAATAGGGCTGCAATTCAAGATCTTCTAGGAATAAAATTTCTCCTGAAATATCTGACATTTCCAAATGGAAATACCATCAGAACAAATCAACGCTTAAGATTCAATCCTAGGTTTACAGAAACAGCTATAGAAAATAAGAATGACAAAACATTTCATTCTAAAAAATGAAAGCTTTGAGCATAGCCAGTGGTTTCTAGTTCTTCTTCAACAGTTCATCAGTCTTTAGCTTAAAGTACAGCAAGTGTGATAGTGTCATGACTGTTTTCTGTTTGCTTAAAAATATTAGTAGTGAAGCTTACTGAACTACTCTGGTTTGATTAAATGCACAGCAAAAGTCAAGCACTGGAATGCCTGTTTTCCCATGCAAGGGCATACAATGACATATGATCCTACACCTTTCCTTTTGGATGAAGTCAAGGGAATAAGGTAGCACAAATGCCTGTGAAAGATAGCTGGCATGAAACAAACCATACACCAGACATCGTCCTCTGCAGTGATAAATTCTTTAGTGAGCTGGATGTTCAGGGGAAAATAGAGGGCTGAGGAAAATGAATGTGCATTAAACATGATCTTCATCGTTCTAACGAGTTATTTAGTTACACATCCCTCTCCTCTTGCTAAGTGGGAGGATATATCATGATAGCCATTCTGCAGAACATTCATCATCACAAAATCAGGTTCCTTACACAAGCTTGTCTGCTTAACACCTTATTTGTGCATGTACCCAGTATTTTGTATTTGTACCTGTCTGAGGAAGTTTTATATATACAAATTTCAAAAGTATCCAAGGAAAAACAACATAATCTGTTATACTGCTAAAATGGTTGTCAAGAGTCAGAAGAAAGTATTATCAGAAATTCAGAACTGCATATTTTTTAAATTCTCTCATGCATGAGTGGTCCTATACGAACCTTATATAGACAACAAGGTGCTTTGATTCCTGTTTCTATCACTTGAAATTATTTATACTCAACTGTTAGAGCTAAATATTCTAAAAAACATCTCCAGACTCCCCATCCTATTTCTTCTTCAATGTTCTAGAAATCATTTTGGATGCTGCCCCCACTTTCCCGTCTCCCCCCAAAAAGCTTGACATTGCATGCTTCACTGAAAGCTTCCTGATTAATCACAGCTATTTTTCACGTGACTATTTAGTGAGAAATAAAAAAAAAATATTAAAAAAAAAAAGGCTTATTTACCAGTGTGGAAAGAACAGTTAAATTAACAAGGGCAAATAAGGACCTTCTAGTATACTGAAAGCATCCATTTTCTTTATAGAAGACAAGATTCATGTTCAAGTCTAAACATTTTACAGATCTCTATACATAGTTTGTTACACATGCGGTAACATAAGCTCACTGCCAGAACTAAAGCCACATATATACTGTTTGGGGGGGGGCTATGGAAGAAGCCGGCATCAATTCCTAGGGCAGTTAGTGAGCAGCAGCTCATACCCACAGTGCTCAGACCTAGCAGGAATAGATTTGGCATGTTCTTACTGCATAGATATACAGACCAAAACCTTCTGCATCTCATATGGCAATTTAAAACATACAATTTTATTGATTTTACCACAATTTCTCCTG
Organism: Gymnogyps californianus; assembly: GCF_018139145.2. Taxonomy (NCBI): domain Eukaryota; kingdom Metazoa; phylum Chordata; class Aves; order Accipitriformes; family Cathartidae; genus Gymnogyps; species Gymnogyps californianus. The sequence goes on along the minus strand of NC_059477.1, from coordinate 22,824,992 downwards.
AAGGCATCTAGCTGATTTGCTTGGAAAAGAAGCCTACAAGTCAACAGGATATATGAGGTGTGGGGGGATCATGGAATCAGAGTCTGGAACAAAAGAAGTCAGATTGACAGAGAGGTGTTATCTTCAGAAAACCTTTCTCTTTCTTAGTCCCAACCCTTTTATACTTGCACATTATCTGTTTTCTTGCTACGTGCTCCTCTGGTTTTTTGCTATCCTATTTCTTCAAGTTTTATTTCTGATCATCACTGTTGTCTCTCCAGTCTTTAAGTTCCTTCATATCTTCATTTGCTCTTTTCTTCATCGTATTCCTTGCTATATTTTTCCTGTTTGTCTATGTTTATTTTTCGTTGTATGGTCCTAACCACCTCCCCTCAGCTTGTCCCTACATTCACTCAAGCCCTTGCCAACTGATCTAAACTGGCTTTAATCATGGCTTGAAAATGTTAAAACCTGCCTCAAGCCTTTATACTTCCTTCTTTCCCCTCACAAAGAAGAGGTTGCAATTTCAGTAAGAACAATCAGTGTCAGAAGAAAAAATGCTTGCCCAGGGCTTTTTTTTTTTTTTTTTTTTTTTATTTTGGAATAAGTAACTAAGAATCATAGGTGAGAATCCCCAAGATACAAGCAGAAATGGTGTTAACAACCACCAGTTACGTTGAGTTTTAAGTTTCTTTTTTAATCTACTACTTAACAGTGAAACAGCAAAGCAGAGCCCAAGGTTCTTACTAATCACTAATTCAAGCTTTGAAATTAAATAAAAACATATTCAGGACAATTCAGTAGCAGCATTTTTGTGCTAGGACACACGAGGTGAAAAGAAAGTGTTATTTACAGACCATTCCATTCATCTGTGGTGGAAAGAAGAACAATAACTTTTTTTTTTTGTACTACAATACCTGGTATTCTGTAATTACTTTCCACCAGTAAAAGCATGAGGGCTTTCTGACTGCTAGCTAGCATGGTTCTGGTGTGGAGGATGGCTGAAACACACGCACAGCTCTCTCCCTGTAGCCAGTCACACCTGGACTGAGGCACACAAAGTTGAGGTGGGGATTCTGAACTCCCAGGCCCCCCAAACTCTTCCTGGCATATTCTTTTACCAATTATACAGGTTATACTATTGTCTTCATAATCCACTGTCTCATTTGTAGTAATTTACATTGTTGAAGTGAAACCGGACTGAACTAATCTGAAAGGTTTTTCATTAGCTGAAATAATGAAACCTACAGCTTAAATTTAAGATTCTAATTTCATATACAGAACGGAATCTGCTGTTTGGTTGATCTTAGTAACTGAACTAATCCATTAGATTATGCATGTATATGCATACCTATTGCATATACATGGAGAACAGAATACACTTGTTTCAACTTGCAGCTTAGATGATGAAGCTCAACTCATTTGCAAATGATTGGCTGACTGACAAAAATACAGAAAGAAACAATTCCTTGGTAAGAGTAATCTCCTATATGGGAATCTTGCTGGATACTCAGCTCTTGACAGATGCTCCAAAAGCAGCAAATATACTGGGCATTTATTCCCATTTGTACTTGTACAGAAGATTATGACCTTTCTTTTGAAATGTATGCCCCACAGCTGTTTCACAGTCATCTTCTATCACCTTAATACACTAATATGTACGGACTCTCTCTCCAAGCAGCACAGTTGGAACCAAAACCACAGGGATGATAGATCAAGGAAGCATTTAAACTAGCATACCATCTTTTGTAGCAGGTAGAAATAAGACCAAGCACTTGAGTTTTGACCACTTTAGAGAGATTTCCTCTTTTCTGCAACTTAGATTAGCCTTAGCGCTGGGGTAACAGTCTTCAGCACATAAGAGCTGAGGACTGCCAGGAGATTTTTAACAGAGAGCCCTCTTCTCTGCAGCGCATACACGTTCTTTTTCTCTCCACATCAGGGCAAGAAGCCCCAAATTTAGTGATCAGCAAGAGCCTTGTACAAGATTGCTCTCTTTTCTAAAAGCATTCCTCTAGGGAATTAAAAGCGATCAAGCAGTTTGAGAAAGGGCAATCTCAGTCTGGGCTGAATACAAATCAAATATATAAACGAAGTTGCACATCACTTAGACTTACTGCTGCTAAGTATTGACAGCAGCACGGCCTTTTCTCTTTCCTCAGACCATCTTCTCTTCCAGTCTAACTTACATAGATCAAAATAATTATACTGCTCTTCCGTTCTAGTATCAAGATGTTTCTGACACTACACACAGCCCAGGTTTCAATGGGCTGAAGGGTTATTTATTAGGGCAGACTTATTAGTGGCCATTACTTTTAATAAGGATTTAAGAGTGCCTAGTTTTTGTGTTGCAAACTTGTTTGTTTTCAAAAGAATTATAGTAGTATATAGTAAATTCCAGTCTGAGTTTAATTTCCAAAGCAATTCTATGCTTTCAAAATGATTAAGTTATAATTCCTTTCCATCTTTAAACTACAAAAATCAGAAAGAGTTCCTCACTGTTTTGACCCTGGTTAAGATTTTAAACTGTCTCTTTCAGATAGATGGCTTAAGAAAGCTGTATAGTTTATCTCTTACCTGCTTAAAGGAAACATTATTTCATGTCTATTTTATTCCAAACTCAGACTGGAAAAGGAGAGATTGGTGGGGGAGGGGAAGAAGCTCAATGACTATGGAAATATGGAATTTTGTAAGAAATCCCACTGGAAAAAAAATAATGGCAATTGTATTAATGTTTCTGCAACTCAAAAAAATTTAATAAAAAAAAAAAGAAAACTAGTATGTTTGCATCTGCATAAAGCCATTTTGAAACCAGATTCAGATCGCTAATATTTTCTAATTGAAGGAAACCGAACAATGATTTCTCTTCCACTTCAGTTATGAAACCAAGCCAAACCATCATCCTTCCTATTTATCCCACCACACCCCTTCTGAACTATTTGCCTGATTCATAGGCTACATCCCAATCCAACAGAGATTTGTTTAAAGGTAGGAGAAGATGATGAGTTTTGAACGGGACTTGTTTATGGCTGAAGACTGTAACCCAGCCTCTAGCATTCACGATAGCCAGCACGGCAATGCTCACCTTGAATGAGATAATATAGGGAAGGTAATCTACAATCAGCTAACAAAACTAAAAAATTCAGGTTTTGCCACACTAAGCTCTAAATTGCATTTAATAGATTGAGGGATAAAGTCTAACCAATCTTTTTTCATATGAAGACAAAATACCATATTTGATTTATGTTTTATTACAAAAGTAGTGAGCCTAACCCCTAAAATGAATATTTTTAATTAGAAAATTATTTTGAAAAATTTAAGAAAATTATGAATTTTTAATTCAAACTATTCATAGGAAAATTTAAAAGGAACTGGGATAAAACCTGACATAAAGCCAATTCCAAGATATTTGAGTTACAGACTTTTTCATACTTTTGCCTTTGCTGCACCAAAATATAGTGGCTATTCATGCAGTGCCTCTATACAAGAAAACTTCCTGATATAAATTCAAAAAGAATGAGAGCAACTACATATTCTGACCTATATTTCTTCATTTCTCAAATATTTTGAATACAAGGGTGATTTCTATTTGTATTCTACAATTTTGAAAGTCCACCAATTGCAAGACATTCTAAAATAAATGTAAATTGTCTGGATGGGCACCATCCAATTTCTAATGGACAGGTGTTCATATAAAAATTCAACAGTATCAGCAACAAGCTGGCAGTTACTGGTGGGGTGAGGGGTGTTAAGAAATTATTTGGCTCACAGCTGAACTTCCTATTTAACCACAGGGATGATCAAATTAAGTCAAGGTCAAGTATGTGACAGAGGAGCTGTGCTATGCAGCAGATAAGGACTGCTGGTGTATATATATAGTAAATTTGTTTTGGTTTTCTAATCCACCATTTGTGTCTTGCAATTCAAGGCTGCTGCAGGAGAGAAAGTGGCCTCCTGCACTCTCAGCATTTACTTTGGGTTCTCCAGGTTCAGCTCCTTCCCAGGCTGCTTGAAGCCTTCATGTTGGAGCAGTCCCCTAGCACTCACTGCATCACTTAAGTAGCCCACCTCCAGTCTACAAGGAAAGATTTACAGCTGTCCCATATGGCAGAATAACCGACAAATCTTCCCCCCACTGAATAACAGAGATGTTTAAATCTCCCTAACAGAATGAAATGACTGGACTGGTGGTGAGGTTCTTGCTCACAGAAAATTTTACTCTCAGATGTAGCCCATCTAGAACGTTTATTAACCACTATGAATATATGCTTTCAACACAGAGTGGTTTGGGGCCCTGTAATGCTTTGGCTTCATAATCTATGATTTTCCTGTTTCAGTAAATGAAAATAAATTGATATATGGCAGTTAATGCACAGGTACTGAAAACAGTGGCTGTAATTTTTTGGTACCCATCTGTCCTCCTCTTACTCCATCTGTTTCCTTCACTCATTGCCCTGGAATCCTGCTTCACAAAATGGAATCCAAACTCTTTCGTGTAGCACAGTGTAAGTTACCTAGTTACCCAGCTGAAAGACATTTTCAAAATAAATCATTCTCCTTGTACTCTGTAGAAGGCAACAGGCGTTGATTTTGTTATTAATATATGTCTGAGCAGTCCTTCTTTCAACAAAATTTACAACTGTCAGTAAATTTCCTCTAATTTCAGATTGTGCACTTCAAAATAATACCATAAAGGCTCATCATTTTAATCAATTATTGATTACACCTTGGGGACTTTCCACCTATTCCACTTGATGCTGCTTTTAAAATGGTAAGTACCTACATAACTGTACGATATTATAAACTGGTTCAGATTTTTATAGCTAATACAACAGTATAAATGCACAGTGTTATGTGATTTCATTGGATAGTATAGCTTTTATTAAACTGTGTTGACTGACTTTTTTTATTCTTTAACAGTTCTTTGGCCTGTTAATGATTAAAGATTTTGATTTGGCTCTTTACACTAAATGTAAGTGTTTAACAGGAAAAGAAAACCTAAGAAAGACTTCCCCCTTCACAATCCAAGATGGAAGATACAATATAAAGGCTGAAATTATTTTTTTGATAAATTTTGCATAGCACAGATACAAAAGCCAGTACTAAAAACATTTGTTCTATGGGATACTATAAACAAAGGATACTTCCATTATTATCTCATCTTTAAGGCAGTGTGGTGAGGTCATTCGAAGGTCGAGAAGGGGGGGTTGCTGTTGCCCTATAAAAGGGCTCACACTTGAAATATATGTTTTCAGTATTCATGGTGGGGTATTTTTTTCTATACTAACACAGTATCTAAAATACCCACATGCCTTACATACTTTGTTTTATGCATTTACCACTTCATTATTAGCATCATATTAAAAGGGAATAGTTACATTTTATTTGCAGCTACAAAGGACTTCTGACTGATACTGAATTTATACAGAATAGAATATACAAGAATACTAGCATACAGAATACAGTTCACAGGAACATGCATTTAAACACACAACTTTGTGACTAGGGTGATAGTAACTGTACTCACCACTTTTTTTTTTAATCCCACATGTTATTTTACCAAGATTTCAGTAGCATAACTGCCTGTAAGAATTTTATTGAGTCAAAAGTAGTAAATTACCTAACCTCTTGAGACATAGAAGGAGCATTTATAATAAAAATATGTAGTGAGAACTTAAGTCGGAAATTAAATGTTTTTCCAAAATGAAAAATGGAAACAAGTGCTGGTAATAGCACTTTGTAAAATAGAACTTTCATGTTAGACATCCATTATAGTGATGTAGATGACTAAAAAAAAAATGAGGATTGCAATTCTTTTAATCTTTATGTGTACATTTAAATACTTATAGCCCATATCTCCTTTCTATGGCAGAGTTTGAAGTACTTACAAATGAAAGCAAAAAAACAAATGGCTGGTATTAGTCACACAGAAAAAAATTAAGGTCTATATACCTCCTGTGGGCTTTTTAAAAACCATTAATAATAAAGTATTTGCATAAAGTCAAAGCAAGAAAACACATGTGAGAAAACATGCATCTTTTTGACATCTGCGAGCTACTTCTCTTGATCTGCTCTATAAATAGAAACTAATTATGGAGGGACTAAAAACAAGACAAAGCCCTAGAAAATAAGAGAGAGTGTCTTTTTTAAATATACTAAAAATAGTGTGAGTAAATCTGTATCATACAGATGCACAACCATTAAACACATTTGAATTATAAATCTTTTTCGGTCTAGTCTTCCTCCTTTTACAAGCAATGGTTAAACTTCCACTAACTCCATTCAAAGCAGAATCAGCCTTGATGCATTCTTTCTCCAGTAATATTTTCTGGCCTACAGAGTATCAATATTAACTGTGAATGTCAGAAGAACTGTACAGGCTCTAGTGAAAAAAAGTATTCGGTCCTCTAAATGAATGCCTGAGCTCTGACTTTTAAGTGAAGGCAGAGATCAGCAAGTCAGCTGCTGTTAATATTGCTTTCTTACTCATAATCAAAAACCAGAGGCTTGGGGAGTGCTTAGTAACATAATCCATTCCTTCCTAGGAATTTGATATAAGTTTTCTTTTAAAATAACTTTATTCTCTTGCTTTGGTTATAAATATAACTTCAGAAACAAGTATGATCCAAGGCTGAATTCCAAACCCAAAAGCTGACACAATATAGGGGTCAGCAGTGAGGTTGAAATTTCAATTTAGTACGCTGAGTCAATCCTGTCAAGGTGGGTGCTGGGGCTTCTTCGTTTCAAAGAGTACCTCAGGTGCTGTCTTTGGACAGTAATGTTTCCCAGACTCACTGCAGAAGTGCATATCAAGCTGTTTCTTAGAACAAATAGCAACCTGTTTATATATCAGCAAGAGGAGGCTGGCAAAGGAAAAAACAGAAGGCACTTCAGCCACTCAGAGCTGGAGAGCGCCATTAGAGGGACTGAAATAGAATCAAGCGGGGTAAGTTATCTTCCTTGGGAGGTGGGGGGAAGCGGTGGCTGGATGGAGCCGCAGAGCTCAGCCAAGTTAAAAGTTGCATGCTGGATTTCACAAAATTAAATACAACCATGGCCTTTATTTTTAGACATCTGCATTAAGAGAAGGGAGATTAAGATGCCAGAAATGATTATCCTTCACAGGCAGAGTCACTCAGGAATCCAATCTGTATGATTGCAGATACTTGCAAACATTGACTCACCAGGATACAGCACTGAGCTACAATTCACATAGTTTTAGTGCCACGCAACAACCCAGCAGTCAAAAAATTTGTCCCATTAGAACAGTGTACAAACTGACAATCTGCTACGCTGCTTTACAAAATCATCATGGGAGGAAGTATCTTTAGGCTTGCCTTAACCTACCATCTGTCCACACAAAAGGCAAAATGCATTAATTTACATACAACATTTTGCCAGCCAGTAGCAGTTGTTAAGCATTATTCCTTTCCCCCACCCTTCACCTTAAAAGGGACTATTCTGTATCCTTCAGGCATGGCATGTACATTTTCTGTGAAGAAAATAAACCAAAGCAACTGGATATATATTAGTGTGCAAAAAAGCGCAGTCTAGGGTGGAATACACGACCCAGTGCACATACTCTCTATTTGCTATATACTGCTACCCTGAAGTGCAAAATATTTGCACAAATACAGGGAACACTCCATGGCAGCAGGAGGCAGCACTTGTAGCCTAGACCAGTCCTAGTCTGTCCCTTCAGAGACCTATTTCAAACCACCTGGACATTAACCTAAATAGCATTTACTTGAGTTTCAAATAAATTACGCATTCTTAGTCCTAACTTCCTGTTTCAGAGTGCAACAACATTTTAATCTATCCTAAAATGAGGACAAAATGAATCATGTAAGTCTAAGTGGATGCACTGGGCATACTAAATGAGGAATGGGCATAATCATTTAAAGCAAAAGCAATTAGATCACAGGGAATGCATTTAAATAGTTACAGCAGCAATTATTCCATTTCCAGCTACTTAAGACTATGAGACCATAACCTGAAAATGTAGTCAATGACTTTTGGTTTGTAGGCAAGTGCTAAACTGCAGGATTTTAGCTTTCCATGGTTAACTGATCAGAACGTGCTTTTCATTCATTCTTGTTTTTTAGATTTTTATTGTTAATGCAGAAAATCTGCATAATACTGAAAGCTGGAAGTGCAGTGTCAAATAAATGGAACTTAATATCAAAATAACAGGGCCTGTTGCACTTTTTGGTAATTTTTCATATTTAATTAACTGAAAACTTCACTTCCAAATTTTAATTCGCTGACAAATAACTTCATTAACACAAAATTATGATTGCCTGTGGTGTTTCATGTCCTTCCAGAAGGCTGACTTCAAAAACATACAAACTTTGGAGGGGGAGGGTGGCAAGAAGGAAACACTCTGGAACAACCTTAGCTTGCATTACTGAAAGCAAAATTCCCTGTGCATACTCAAATTGAATGGGATCTTGGAGGCGAGAATAGAGCAAGGATTACATAAAGCAAGTTGTGGGAACGATGACTGGAGGAACCTGGCAAAGAAAAAAGGGGAGAATCCTCAAGGCAGGAGATTGGAACTAACTGGGTTAGTTCCCAAGCCGCGATCCGCGCCTCCTGGCCAACTCCCCCCTGTTTATATACCGGGTACAACATTCCATGGTATGGAATATCCCTTTGGCTAGTTCAGGTCAGCTGCCCCGGCTATGCTCCCTCCCAGCTTCTTGCACACCTGCTTGCTGGCAGAACATGGGAAACTGAAAAATCCTTGACTTAAGATAAGTGCTACTTAGCAACAACTAAAACATCAGAGTGTTATCAACATCATTTTCACACTAAATCCAAAACACAGCACTGTACCAGCTACTAAGAAGAGAGTTAACTCTGTCCCAGCCGAAACCAGGACAACAACAACAACAAAATAACTATCTACATTAATTTAAAGGAAAAAAACCAAAAGGAAAACGTTGACAATGTGTTCACATAGCCTTTTGAAAGAGAGGGAAATAAATTGGAAGGATTAAATAGGATTTATTCATTGGAGGGATATGCCTCTTTCTTTTCTCCCCTCCCACCTTCTGCATCATCAAGTTCAGCATTATCAGTAGAACATTTTTCACCTTGTCAAATGAAGTTATGAACAGCAGTCCTGATGCCATGAGCATGGCAAAAGTTGCTCAGCTGTGCCTGGTTCTCTCTGCTACTGAATAATCTATTGTAATCAATGTATTAAAGAATAAACCCAATACAGTTTTCATGATGGCAACCTGAGGAGCTATACTAAAATTACAGTTAATTATGTATGTATATGCTGGGTTTAGCCCTCTGTGGAGGACCCCAGGCTTGGCATGAAGTTGCTCTTCAGCTTGATAGGCAGACAACAAACTGCACTGATGTTCAGCTCAACATAATGGTGATATCTACGTTGCAAAGCAGAGAGGTGAAATTGCACTTTATTCAAGCTTCATATCCCACAGAAAGAGCGAGCATTTACTTGTTTTATTTATACAAGTTTAGAGGACACTGACATACATACAAAAAACAGAACTGCACTCAGTGCTCCTATGTACTACAGGAGAACTGCAGAAGAAATGTGTGAAACAGAACCATACATAGGCCCAGTCCTCAATAATATCAAGGTTGTGTATTTGTCCATGATAACCACTGAAGGTATGCCAGCCAAAACACACCATGCTAGTGGCCAGTCCACTTACTGCACAAGTCCTTACTTGCTTTATTGTACACCAAAGCATTTATAGGTAAGTCACAAGTACTTGGTAGCTCACACAGGAACTTTTGATCTCTTCTGGTCAGGCTATTGCAGCCACCTATTTTCTATTTCTTGCATTAATCCTTTGCTGGTTCACTTAGTCCCTTCCATTTCAGACACCGTATGGGTTTTGGATGGGATAGAGCTAGTTTTCTTCATAGCAGTTCATATGGTGCTGTGTTTTGGACCTGTGACCAGAACAGTGTTGATAACACACCAATGTTTGAGCTATTGCTGAACAGTGCTTGCACAGCGTCAAGACCATCTCTGTTTCTCATGCTGCCCCACCACTGAGTAGGCTGGAGGTGCACAAGAAGTTGGGAGGGGACACAGCCGGGACGGCTGACCCCAGATGACCAGAGGGATATCCCATACATATTACATCGTGCTCAGCAATAAAGCTGGGAGAAAGAAGGAGGAAGGGGGGACGTTTGGAGTTATGACATTTGTCTTCCCAAGTAACCATTACGCACAATGATGCCCTGCTTTCCTTGGAAATGGATAAATAGCTGCCTACCGGGGTTACCTCACAACTGACACAAAATACCCAGTTATTTTAATTAGTAGCAAAATAGCAACGTATCCCTCTACTGTCCTCTTTGCACCTCTTTTTTCTTCAGTTATTAACAGAAAACTAAATGCATTTATTAAGAGAGCTAGAACAAAAAGAATACAAATGTCAGGCTTTTACAAGGTCACAAAATACTTGTGTTTAACTCTAGCAAGTTTGTGTAGAGAAAAAGTACCATGAATGGTAGAGGTCTGGACTGCATCATCTGTCTCATTTTATCAGTAGTTCCTTTACACTTCTGCTTCTATTTCATTCCTACAGATCGTGTCATCTAATTAGACTTTTTTTTTTTTTTTTTTTTTAACAAGCTTATTGAAATCCAGTTCTGTAGCCAGGAGTATTAGTCGTGTTTATTTTATCTGTTACTAACAAAAGACATTCACAGAAGCAGATGACACTTACTTTAAATCCCGTCCTAAGAGACGTAAGTTAATCCACTGTACTGATAAAACAAGATTGGTTTAGATTCACATATACCATAAAAATCCTCTCAAATAATATTTCATATGCAGACCAAATGAAAAAATAAATTACGTTACATAGTTTGACACAGAAATACAATGGTTAAAATTGCATAAGCCCAAGTAGGTCAGAACTCCCACTGACTTCCATATGAAGTTGTGGGGTTCTGGACTCATCTTTTCTCCGAAAATATACATCTATGTGAAATAAAGTATTTTGCAAAATGTTTTTTGATTCCCTAACTTTATTTTCATAAGGTCATATTAATTTTCTGTCTAAAAGACTGTTCTAGAACATCAGGAAGATACGTGTAAAAATAAACATATTCTGTTCTTGAACTTACTCAGTTAACAATAACTGCCATATTAGTTAATAACAAACATTTCAAGTAGACTGAAAACCATTTTTCTGTTAGAAGTGCACTAGAGATGTAATCTTAGATTTTGCTAATACATCAAGAGTTAAGCTCAGGGAAAGATCAATAATGTATTATTGATTACAAAATTAAGGAAAAAAGTGAACAGATATGTCTACTATTGAAATTTTCATTAAGCCAATGTAAGACCTCTGAAATGTATCTTTGTAGATGGCCTGACTGACTTCTATGACGACATAATTTTGCAGAGAAGAATCATTTGATGAATGATTAAAACACTGAAGCAAAAAAGAGGTTGAGAAAGAGGTAGCAAATATTTTATGCTTGTGACAATTTGTTTTTCCTCCAGGAGTAAAAAAACACTTCACAAAAGGAATTTAAATCTTTGAAGAGTAAAATATGCTGGTAAAAAACAATATCCCCTATGTAAAATAATACTATATACACGTGACTTCTTCAGAGGCAAAGCAGGCAAGCTGAATAGATAACACATCTGGCAGAGTGTCAGTATAGAATATAGGGGGAAAGAAGTAAGAGGAAGAAAAGTTACATTTTGAAATTATATTACTATCACAGCAAAAAAGATGTAGATTTTTATCTGATATCACTGTCTCTCGAAGAACACTAATCCCATTTATCAACCAAAAGTAACATTTGTCCCTCCTTCAAAAGCAATCTGGGAAATGAATCTTTGTGCTATCTATAAAGATCACACAGCCTGGATATAACTTTTTTTAATCAGTCATCACGGCTGATTTAAAAGCTATGCGGACATTGCTACTCAGATATTATTATGGACCAAATGACCATTCTCTCGCCTCCTCTTAAGTGAGCCCAGAGGGCTTGTCATCAGAGAGATAGGAAAACACACTCTCTGCTTCAGCAGGCTCTTAGTTGTTCTTCTGCACTGAAAGCACTAGGGGGTTCCTGCAACATGAATTTAGTTTGGGTAGCAATGATATTGAGGCATCACTGTACATGCAAAGTGCCACTTTCCCTCATCACATGGTAACAGTTTAAACATTCATAAACATCAAAACAAATATGAACATTTTTAATGCTGGGGATTCAACATACCAGTGATGTTTCTCTCACCACCATGATTTTTCTGCTACTAATACACACACACAGATAGTCTCATATCCTTACCATTTGTCTTAAACGTGATGTTCTAAAATTTTTTTTATATGTCCATAAATATTTCAAAATCTTGTTGCTTAACCTTTAGTCACCTTGTTATTATCTAACTTCTCAATTAGTAGTAAATTCTAAAAATTTTCAGCTACTGAATAATCATTATCTTAACCTAGAATTTGTAGTCATAGGAGCATAACTCATTTTTCCCACCAAGTACTTCAAAAAGTAGCAGCCAATAACAAATTTTAACCTTTCATTTCCATATTGTGCTGAATATCACAGTGAGCAGAATTACTTTTGTCACTGATTTTAATGGGACTAATTTTGTATCTAATTAATATATTGTTCTTAACAAGACAAAAGTTGGTAAGCTTCCAGGCTTTCAATCTCCATTTGAAAACTCTAGTTTCTTCATCAGAGACTTCTCTAAGAAGTATTTTTGGCTTCTACCCAGACAAGTGACCCAGAGCGCTGCAGGATAGGGCTAGCGCAGCATTATACTTGTCACCCAGAAATAGAACAGATTGTTTTGGAATCTCACCCTTAATCATATTTAAGCATAGATTCCAGAGACTATGGACTAAACCACAGCACCCCAAATTCCATCTTGTATCTTCAGAAACATCTGGTTTCCTACCTTCTCCATCTGAATAACTCTTTTGAAGAGCATTGATTACACTGGTCTTTATTTCAGAGATTGAAAGCTAAAGCATACAAATTATACTTGTCACAGCTAGAAGACACAAAACAAAACATAAGAAAAGTCTTTTGGGGTATACAACTTCTAACCGTCTTTCTAACACTAGTCTGAACGAAGGGCCAGGACTAAGCATTGTAGACATTTGTATACTCAGACCCCAAGGAATTTGATTAGTTTTCATAAAGAAGAGCTTATAGCATTGTGCTCCTAATCAAAAAAGTTTGCAGTAACTCCAGCTTTAAGCAATATAAAACAAGCTAGATTTTAGTACCCAAGGGTGGCAAAGCCTGAAGGAAATCTTGGGAAGAACAATACTTAGGCAGTCGAAATTTCCATTTCCACCTTGAATACAATTCTAACATGATCATGCAGATGAATTTGAATTTACTAAATTCTGTGTAGGAAAAAAGTCTGTTTACAAAAACAAAAATTGTGACACAAATATTTGAAACAAAACCCTTTCCTCCAGCATATAGATGAGAATGAATTTAAGGATTCTTTCTCCAACAGGTATTTAGCAGAACTTTTACTCATCTAATTGCTTTTACAATGACAAAAATCAGTCAAGTGTGGTTTGGTTGTTTTGGGGGTTTTTTTGGGTTTTGGTTTGTTTTTTTTTTTTTTCAAAATAGGGATGAACAAAAGTTATCTCATGATCAGGCTAGAATCATCTTTAGTTCCTCCTCTTCAGAATTTTTTTATGAAAGAAATTTAAGGGGTTCAGTTGTGCCAGATTAAGGTTGTAATGACTGATCAATAGATAGGATATCAGATTCGAAAATAGAATCTCTTCTATCAAAGAAAAAAAGGCGCTCCTGAGTAAAAAAGCAGTGTGCTTTTTGTCTCACTATATATAATACTGCCATTATAATTTCTTATTAAACAGCATATCAGCTAAGAGCTTCATTTACTGTCCTCTTTTTTTGTTCACTGATCATAGCACAGGGATGTGGATAAGACTCACGAGTTATTCTGGGGAAAAAGAAACAAAAAAAACCCAAACCAACCAACTCAAACTCACCAATTAAGCTACATGCCAGCTTGAAAACTGCTTTCAGTCACAGAATGGCAGACAAAAGCACCTTGTCTCTGAAGATGAAGTGGGCTTCAAATACAAAGCAACAAGAAAAGTATATGATAATATCAGGGAGTCTCTTATTTCTTTTTAATTGATAGCTCTTGAGTTTTGTTCATAAGCAATTCCAGCAGATTTTTGCATTCAAATAGAAAGAAAAACCTGCCTTTGTAAAACTTTAGTTCTATAGGAACACCAATACTTCTGAAAATGTACCTGCCTACAAGATGACTTTGGATCTTTAAACTGAGACACATGATGTCTGTCTTTCAGATCAGTGTCTGCTCAGCTTAGGAAAAAAACAGCAGCCAGGACATCATGAGCTAAGAAAGTTGTTTGCAGCTTTGATAATGTGCTAGTACTTCTATTTCAGTTGCTTTGAGCTTTATAATACACTAATTTGTCTATTTGTTTTTGAAATTACAGATGAGTGAATTTATAATTTTTTTAAAAGATAACTAATTCTTTCATCTGAGATGTCTTGCCTAAACAGAACTGATAACCATTAAAAGCATCAGCATAACATATTACTCACTTTCACTGTTTTGCTAGAATGCCCCTAGCTATAGAAACAATGCTTACTAATAACATAAACGCAGAGCAAAATTCAGGCCCATGAAAAGATATACAATTAATATGTTAGAATGTTCTTGCATATATGTGGATTACCTTGACAATCAATTCACAAAAAAAGGGAAGCTTGGGACCTAGAGGGTACGTTTTCAAAGCTTTATACAGAAGGTACGCTCATTAATCCTATTAATGAATAACAGGATTAGTGTATACACCACTTATATGTGGCTTTCAAAAAGTTCCACATTTAGACCAAACTTAAGGAAGCACATGAAATTTAAAAAAAATCCTAGTAACATGTCACCAGTGATTATTCCTTTCTATTCATGTATAAGCTGCTCAACAGTACTTTTATGTCTTTGTTGGAATTACCACGGCTAGAAAGCAGTAATTGTAAGGCAGATTTTTATTGTTTTGGCTGTAACACAGAAATGTTCCTGTCCTGCTGAATCTTCCATTTCTTCTTTCCACATTGTAAAGACAGGCACCCTGATCTCTCTGTAAAAGATACTACACAGCATAACTGTGTCCTCTACATTAAAGAGGACACACAGGTTAATGAAATGTAGGATCAGCATTTCTCCAACAGTGTCTGCACACGTTCTGGTTGCCAAGCCACAAAATACATTCAGACTTTTTGGGTTTTCATATATGAAAACAGCTTTTGGGGAAAGCATTCAAACAAGCATCTGTGGATGAGAGTTTTTTATTTGCTCACAGAACAGATACTACATCATGAGGATCAAGCTTATCCACTTCATCTCTCACAGGCAATCTAAAAAACTCCACGTGTTTAGTTGCCTGAGGATTTGCCTCTCATTTCTTTAATCTTGACAAAAGGACCATAAAAGGCATCAGCTAAAGTCAGTTTTCACTGTTACTACGCTAGACCGTCTTATGAGGAAACAAATCAAAACCACAAGCTCATGCCACACAAGCTGCAAAACAATTTCCATACAAAAGTGATATTCACCAGAATAAAGTGACACAAAAGATAGATTCTGGTCAGAAATTAAAATCAGTGTCGTGGTTTAACACCAGCCAGCAACTAAGCACCACACAGCCACTCGCTCACTCCCCCCTGGTGGGATGGGGGAGAGAATCAGAAGAGTAAAAGTGAGAAAACTCGTGGGATGAGATAAAGACAGTTTAATTGGTAAAGCAAAAGCCACGCACACAAGCGAAGCAAAACAAGGAATTCATTCACTACTTCCCATCGGCAGGCAGGCGTTCAGCCATCCCCAGGAAAGCAGGGCTCCATCACGCATAACGGTTACTTGGGAAGACAAACACCAATCACTCCGAACGTCCCCTCCTTCCTTCTTCTTCCCCCAGCTTTAGACGCTGAGCATGACTTCATATGGTATGGAATATCCCTTTGGTCAGTTGGGGTCAGACGTGTCCCCTCCCAGCTTCTTGTGCACCCCCAGCCTACTTGCTGGTGGGGTGGGGTGAGAAGCAGAAAAGGCCTTGACTCTGTGTAAGCGCTGCTCAGCAGTAACTAAAACATCCCTGTGTTATCAACACTGTTTTCAGCACAAATCCAAAACGTAGCCCCATACCAGCTACTATGAAGAAAATTAACTCTATCCCAGCCAAACCCAGCACAATCAGCTATGCATCAGTTCAGATATAAACTAGCTGACATTCCTTCCAGGTGTCTTGTGTATCCATCATACGTTGTAGAATATTTTCAGGCTGAGATATGTTGAACTATTAACTGTTTTTACTTAGAAGAATATACATCAGAAATATCTGATAAAAGCCTTTGAAGAAAAGTAATTGAAGCAAAAGTTGGACACATGACTAATTTTTCTTTAACTTTATCTTGGACAAAGTACTATGGTGAAATAAATTGCACAGGACTACTTTTGCTACTAATTTTCAGCAAAGCATAAGCATTTCTACCACCACCGTTAAGTATTCTCAAATCCAAACACAGGGACTTTACATGAAAACCAACTATTTCCTAACACACATGATAAAAATCCTATTTACAGAAAAACTGTAGAAAAAAAAAGAAATTTAAACCAATTCAACATTGACAGACAAAGGCACGTTTTAGAGGCAGTAATATGTGCACACCCTTCAACTTTTCAGTTTTATAGATAAGAGTGCAATTTAATATTTTTAATTCTATGCAGATGGTTATTTTTATTCCTGTAAAGCTAGCACAAAGACAATCTAAACTATCACAGAACTAGTATCTTCGGGTTTATTCTATAGTTTTCTATGCATTGTAAAGGGGCGAGACCATCGCTTATGAATTCTAGTGAAAGGTATGGAATGAACCTTAATCACAGTGTTCTGAATGTCTCCTACTATATAAGTTCCAAGCTGAAGTCTGAAGCCTAAGTATTTTGGGCAGTGCAAGACAGTGATCCTGAAACACAAAAATAAACTGAGTTTGGATTAACACCTGCCCAATTACACAACAATCTTTGTGAAATACCACCAAAAGATATCCCCTCCCCTAGAATATCATCAAACACTCTGGGAAATGAGAAGTGTCTCACAAAAGAAAAGTGTTTAGCAATTCCATTTTTCTGCTCTGTGCATCTGGTGTAGTTCTGAATGCACAACCTATATATAGCATCTCTGGACAAAATAACCAAAGGGCAGAACAATGACAAACTCACTGAGTCGCCCAAGCAGAATCTGCTTCAAACTCCCACTCAGGCAGCAAGTTGATATATACAGTGGCCAAGGATGGGTACTACCATTCACCAATTATACCCTCAGTTTCAAGCTGTCTTTAATTAATAATTAAGTAACATTCAAAGCACAAACCTTGCCTATTCCCAGTTTGCTATGAGAGTTATCATGTTGTTTCAATCACTTTTCAAAGCACTGAAGCTACCAAGCAGATATGTTGGACCATGTGAGCCCTTCTTGCCAAAATATGGAAATGGTTTAAGCTCATGTCCCAGTTCTGACTATTTCTGAAGAAGGAAACAGAATCTGAAATACTAGCTTTAAAGGGAGAGACTATGACTGTAGAATTAAAATTGCATCAGGGCATGACAGGTAAGGAAGGGAAACATTTCGCACTATAGTGACTGAACATGCTGAGGGTGCTGCTGAGACACTGACCTTTGTGAGGAGGGAGATTAGGGATGGGAAGCATTACACATCTCTCATGTTTCTTTCCCAATAACACCCAGTCACTGCAAGAAAGTGTACACTGCAGGTATATAAGGTGCCATATTTCTGTTAGCAGGGAGATTTTTTTTTTCCCCCCTCCATGTTCTGCTGTAATTCATTTCCACTTGGTATTCCAGCTGTAAACCTTGTCCAGTATGGGCTTTTGTACAGAAAAAGCAATAGCTGTCCTACAGCAGATAAGTGGAACTAGAATAAAAAGAAGGGGGGGAAAAAAAAAAAAGTATTTTAATGCTCTACTTTAACAAGGTCTGCCTGATTACCTTGTTATAACATTTTATTTTATTCAGTATTTTCTAGTAATTTTAAACTTGTAATGCTACTTCACATCTCCATAGAGCCAATATTCCTGTTTTGCACAGATTATCAATTGTTCAGAAAGGTATTTGGAACTTTAAGGTCTGCACAGGCTCCTTGACCCAAAAAGTTGGGTTAGTATTACACAAGTCACTAATGGAGAAGTGATTCAGAATAAAAGTATTGATTAAACATAGCTTGATAACATAGTGGTTAACCATAATTTATATGTCCTACCTCAGGGCAAGTAGCTTCTGACATATGCTTGGTCATGCTTATTGGAAAAGTTATAATTTTTATATTTAGATATATTTATATTTTACAAACAGCCTAGGAAAAGAGATGAGGGAAAATTCTTTGTAAATCTAAAGGAACATAAACCAACTAGAATTATACATTCAGAGCAATGTAATCTTCACGTTACTTAAACGCACACTAGCCAATATTTGTGGCGATAATAATCATCTTTTGATTTACTTCAGAGCTATGTCAATATTAGGTTTCAATTTTACTGCACATGTATGCAATTTAAAATAACAAAATAGCCATGAAATCCTTTGTAGATGTTATTAGAGAAAAGGTCTTTCTTTTCATTCCATATGTAGCATCAAGGTATTAATATGAAAGCTCTGTTTGTCTAAAGAGGCCACCTGGAGCTCTGTATTATATTGTCATCACATAGCCCATTTGTTGTACCTCTAGCTACATATTTGTGCATAAGTAGCTCATGCAAATCAGATAGATGGTTCCAAGGATCAAACTTTGCCCGTTGCATGTCAAGATTATGTCAACCAAGGTGCTAAGAACCAGCCATTGTACATCTATTCTATTAAAATGCAAACCACACAGAACTTCAAGGTTCTGTGTATATTTCATAGTGTTCAAAAGAATTACACAGTAAGATAAGAGGTACCCACATGCAAGTGACCAGATGCTTAGGCTACTCAATGTGCTTTTATTTTCTAGCATTTTCTACTCTTATTGGTCATAAAGATTGTCTAAATACACACAGATTAGAAATTTCATTACACAAAAATTTGCTCTAATGCACCACAAAGACATTTGCTTCACTGTCAAAGAATGCAGAAGGTATTTGAAAAAGACTTTTAGTTGACTTAGCAAATATGGCAAAGGCATACTGAAGTTGCATGGTAGCTGGTCAAGACTAACTCCATGTAACAGGATGGATCATAACACAAAGTAATGGTCTGTGCTAACCTCCTTAAGAAGTCCATGAAAAGCACAATTTGGCCTCACACACACGAGAACCATGACTAGCTATTGCTGGGAAACACTAGCTCAACTATAAATTGAGACTGACAAGAGGAATGAGTGGCATATCTGATTTATAATGCATAAATGAGAAAGGAAGGAGGAGTAAAAGGCTATGGACAATTGTTAAATAGCCAAAAGACACTCTATAAACATAATAAAAATGCATATTAGGATACTCTGGGGTACAAGAAATATGAAAGTTCGTCACACTTTCTTTTCTTCATGTGTGGGTTTCATACCCATAGTAGCTGAGCATCCAGGATGCATGTTGCTTTTTTGGGGGAGCAGTGAGAGGCCTCAAGCAACAGAACAGATGATTCTTTTAAATTCAGATTTCTGTGACAGCGTACACAGTCAGTGTATACACGGTGAGAAGTGCCCCAGCTTCCTCTTATTGCTATTTCCTCCTATCGCAGTGCCGAGCTGCACTAGGTTGTACAAGATTCCTACTGACTTCAATGGTTTCAGTTTGGGCCACATTCTTTCTGGAATTTTGTAGCATTTTACAGTCTACTGGTAAGATGTTGATTTACCTTTATTGTTTCTCTTCTTGCTTTTTACTTAAAGCCATTTACTTAATTAAATCCAAGCATTTAAATGGTCTTTATGACATCAATCTTAAAATACTACAGTGCTATTTTTGCTATCATTACAAACCCAATTGTTTATTTACTTGGAATTTAAAAAAAAAAAACAACCAAACACAACTCATCTATTCTCTCCTGCTCTCAATGTATGGCTAAACATTTCTCAGATCCTTGCAAATATGTACATACAAGCTTTAATTTTCACAAAATAAAACATCAGGATGTTTCTAACAACATGCAAAGAATAAAATGGCTTCATTAGAATTGTGCTTTTCCATCTATGAGGATTTTTCTCACTGGTCTGAAGAGTGTACCATGAAGAATTACGCATGCCAAGACATCTTGGATGCTTATATAAATATCTATGCTGAAACTGATACACATGGAGTTTTCTGGACATCACCATAATGTAACCCAACTGTCCAACTTTGCAGAAGATTAAGAGTACCTCAGAAAAACTTCTGATAAGTAGAAAGCTCTGTTAGATATTAGATTAGTTCCAGGTTAATGGTTGCCTGATAGTTCATGTAAATATAAAGCTATTTGTCTATAACCATAGCATTCAAAAGCTAATAATCATCTAATTGCGCCAAAGATAGAAAGACTCTGATAAAAGGTATGGAAATAGATTTTTTTACTTCCCACAGAGAACTCCCCATCCTAGAGCACCTAAAACCTCACAACTACACCTATGACAGTAATCTAAAACGATCGCTATGTTGTTAAAAAGGAATTGGGAAATTCTGTCATGTGACAATCATACTTATGTAGTAGGGTGGAAAGAAAAGACAGCTCATATTAGTCAAACTGCACAAAGTAAAATTTGACAAGCAGGTATTTCTGTAACCAACGCTACTGCTTAAACATAAGCAGTGCTAAGGCTTGAACTAAAGGAAATGCATCTTTCAGTTCACTTCAAGTTGTAGAAAAAGAAAAGGTAAAGGACATCTGCTGGGATCACTGAACCAGAAAAAGATGTCCTCTGTGACATCCCAGTCTTAAAGCAACTAGAGTACTCATTGCATGATTAAACTCAGATTTTAAAGACCACTGATGATAATAAAAAGCAAAACTGAGGATCTAATTTTTAGATGTGTGGAGCACCATTCACTCAACTGAAGACAGTAACAATCATGGTACTCTGCAATTAAGATGTTCTGGATTTTTTCATACTAGTCACCACAAAATTAGGCCATCCAAAAGTCAGACTTTAATTTTCTAGAAGTCTCCTTCACTAATGGTTGTGTATAGCTGGGAAGCAGCTCAGTGTAAAATAGAATTTATGTAGAGCTAGGTAGGAAACTATTGTTTATTTTTGAGAAATTGAAAATCTTGTCCTAAATAAAATTCAACCTAGCAGATTTCTACTAACAAAAAAGTCAAAATTCAAGTTATTCCAAATGTTTAGTTTGTGCATGTACTCTTTTCATGCTGAGGACTGAATTTTAAAAATCAATTTTAAAAAAGCTCATTTTCTACCAAAAAGATCCAATTTTGAACCTGGAAACCAGAATACCATGTATGAAGAATTTTAAATCAAAGTCAAATCATTCTAAGAAAAATACATGTTGCATACATAAATAAAATATAACTTCTTAGTGAGATATTTATTCAGAAAAAAAAATCCGTTTCAGATTGTAGTATTTTCAGTGAGATAAAAGTGATTAAAGTTGTGGTAGCTACATACAACACTCCTTTCTGAATAGAAGAATGGAGAGATAGTATTGTATGGTGAGTGCTTAATGGCATTATCTTTCTATATACCCAGTATTAATACATACCCACTATATCCTTAGTTTTAATGAATACCAAATATTTGTAAACTTAGTTCGGCATTTTCCTAGTGCAAATATTTCAGCACTGATTCAGCGTTCCCCAAATTTGTCACCTCTGTTGTTTTCTATAGGACAACTGATGGACAGGAGCCTCAAAATCTTAGTAATCCTATTATTAACAAAGCTGTAGCATTCATAGGTTCTTAGTATTTTATACTCCCAGTCAGGTATATAACTGCTGATTATTTGATTGTAATGAAATCACGGAATGACAGATCTTTTTACAGATGTTCAGAGAATTATTCATTCTTATTAAGAGATCTGCAACATACGCAGACTTTGTATTTAGTAATGCACAGCCCCAAAATAATCCACGAAATATTAATCCATATCTAAATGTCATTGGGAATGTCAGAGAAGCCTTTGAACAGCAAAAGCACAATCTGCCTTATGTACCTGAAATCCCAGGCAGGGTTAAAGAAACGTAACACAAGAGTGTATTTTTCCTCTTCCTGTGGAAGTGCCAGCACATTTAAAACCATCACTCATAACAGTAAATCAAAATCTCTCGGTATTGCTTGTTGAAACTGGTTTTCAAGATAGAGGGTGAACAAAAAGACCTTTTAAAATAAGTTTTACGGAATATATAAATTGTCTGCCACGGACAATCAGTTTTAATAGCATATGTCCAACAGCCTAGTATGGTTACTGGCTGCTCTGGGAGCCTGCCAAAGAAAGAGACCCATCCAGAAATCACGAGGAAAAAAACTCAAGAGAAAACTGATAATAACTCAAAACTTACATTCTTTTTTATCTATTCTAAAGCCTTTCATTCAGCATCCATCATCATAAAATCAGTGTTCCTGACACAGCATGGATTAAATCTTCATTTTAATAGAGAAATACTTTTTTAAAAAGCCTGAAATTCCTTATCTATTGACAAACTGTACAGTAACACATTCAAGATTTATCCTACTGTGCAACTTTCCAGAAGAGCATCTGAGAATTATTAATGACATAAGCATCACTGAACCACTGAATGATATAAGACCACCTAAGTTTTGTAGATAGAGAACAGCTAAACAGCAGAGGCCATAGACCAAATCAGCAGGAAACCTTACAGCACAATTAATATCTCCTAAAATACCCTCCTGTTTTAACTTCTAGGAAATGTTTCACCAGAGGAGAATATTTGTTAAAGCAGTAACTACCTCCTTTTTTCTAAATAATTTAAGTGAACCTTACTTCTGACAGACTGGCATCTCTGGTTACCAAGGGTTCATTTTACTATTTAATGCAGAGCTTTAGCGAGACCAGCTTGAGCAGTACCTATCTGGACTCTGTGTAAATAAAGCTATGTCTGCCCTGAGAAAGCACAGCACAGCACAGGTGTGTGCTAGTGAGCAGGGTTCTGGTTCAACCACTACGAGAAAATCTTCAATAGCTAATAATAACAGGCCATGACAGCATTTCGGACACTGAGCCCAGAGCCCAAGAATCCAGTGCACGGCTGGCAGACAGCTCAGCTTTAATGGGACTCACAAGTTGGTCTCTTCTCTTGCTACTCCCGCACCTTCATTGCTCCTCACATCACGAAATGCAGCCTTATGGCTTTTCACCTTAACTAGCAGCGTGAGGAACACGCTCCTCAGAGCGGAGAAAGGCCAGGTACCGTGCCTGAGAGAGGCCAGAGGAGGCAGGAGACACACCGGCGCAGTGTGGTCAGCAGCTGTCAGGCACACATGGTGCTGGGCCTGCCCTCCTGACCTCCCCGACCAGCACTTTGCTCTGGCCCCATGGCTCGGTCCAGCCCACCAGCTTGGGAATTAAGCCTGGTCCAGAAGTGTGTTTTTCCAAAGTGAAATGCGTTAGAGGGACCCTAAATTGAGACCTGTACCAACTATCGCAGGGTCACGGTGCCCTAACCTCCATCTGGCCAGTTAAAGCTCTTGCACTCTCCAGAGGGATTTATGGATCTGGAAAAAAGCGAGGAGTTTTGCAGCCTAAGAGCTCTCTCATCTAAGAATGGGGAGCTCTAATTTTTACTTCCAGGACTATTTCTTTCTTTTATAATCAGAATAGCAAGGATCAGATGAGTACCTTAACTTGGAAGGGCTCAAACACAGAACAGATAAGATCTGCAGCTTTCCTTTTGTGCAGTGTCTCCTACTTTACCAGTTTGAGACAGGCCCTCAACCACCACTGTGAAGCACTGAATTCAGTGCATGTGCCTGGAGGTGATGGCAATTTGGGGTGCCATGCTGCACAGCAATAGACTGAGACGTTCTTTATTTGTAGCTGCCTACACCCCTTTACCAAATCTACCTGTTTGTCAAAGTTACGACTGCAACTAAAGCTGAGACTGAAGAAGCCTCTGAGCTTCTTACAAAAGGAGAATTTATCACGAAATTTTAAAATATATTTTGACAGTGTGTATGACATAAAAATCAACTTGCCTCTCACAGGATCTAAACATTTAGGACTTTCTTCTCTCTTGGCTTTTTTGCTAGACTTCTGATATTTTTTTTTTTTTTTTGTCTTTTCAATTTATGCCTATAGTGCAACATTTTCAAGAACAATGGCATGTGAAATTTTAAACTTCTATTTCCTTTTATATAACACTTCTAATATTCTAACCTGTGCTATTTTTCTACTATAGCTGAACACTGTAATTTCTTTTACACACCTCTTTTCAGATTTTCCAGTAGTCAGTGGCTGCAGTCATCTAAACAATGCATCATAAATATCTGGAACAGTAGGAAAGGCTCTGCTAGCATGTGTTCTTAGGCAAAAACCATACAGGAATACTGAAGTGTCACTTTAAAATAACATTAGTTTCTGGACAGATGTGAAAGAGCTTACTTCCATAGCAGTCCATGTAAGCCTACATAATCTCCTAAAAATCCAGGATCTAAAATACATGCTTTGTGCACCACTGCATACTCATTTGACAAGTTTGATAACATGCTTTGGTTTGCTATGGGTAACTGAAATTTTCAAGAAACTGTGTACCCCAACAAGCTCACAGAAATGTACAATTTACAGTGAGATTTGAGAAGTGCTCTGTACTTGTCTGAGTGCTTTTACAGCACAGAGGATACCAGTGTAGTGGATATGAGTGGTAAAATGCCTGTTGATTTTAATAAAATCTAAGTTACACAAATGATGGATGCACTGAATCTCCAACCCTTACTGGGTACCAGTCCCTCTGGGCGCTGTCATTTCCTGGTATTCTGTGTAATTCCAGATGTAAAAGCCCCATAAAATGAAATGTTTATATTTTAGTTTTCATAAATTATACTTTCACAAGTCCAGCTACTCAAATCTACATTAATTCAGCTCTGTTTTTCTGTAGCAGATGGTTCAATGGGATGGACCTTCTCAGTCTGCCTAATGTCTCCCCCTTAAGCCAAAGGTTCATTTATAACTGTCCAATATCACATCCTTTAGATGTCAAGTGGACTGAATAGAGACACGCTTTTCCTAGAGGACAGAGAAGTGGTAAAACATCTCAATAAATGAAAGAAATTACTGTGAGCTTCCAGGGAATGGCAGACATTTTCTATCAGTTCAAACTACTTGTGCTGCTATTTATAGAAGCTACTTTGATGTTAAGGACTTTTCAAGGCTGATACAGTCTGGTCTGGTCGAAGGATGTGCACTTTATGCAGAGCTTGGAATCCAGCCCTAAGTTACAACGAAGCTGGAATGAGTTGAACCTTCGTTGTTTATATTTTACAGAACAATGATAGTTTGCAATATTTAAAAAAAAACAAAACAAAAACTTAAAATCACATTAGCGTCTATAAACAACCCCAAAAAGCAAAATTCTAGCAAAATCATAGCTATCTCTAAGCTACCTCTGTATCTCTTATTCTCCCTGCCTAGCATAAATAATATTAAATACGAAATACCTGGTTGAATGCAGCAATATTTGCTTTTCATTATTACTGCCCAATGTTAAAGCTGAATATAAAACATTTCATTACTTTAACACTCACTTTAGGCTTCAAAAACCAGTGCATTTAAAATAAACCTTTGCTGAAAGCTTTATTCCATGTCTCAGTTGTAACAAAGTCTATTACAATAACATGCATGAGATCTAGAGGTTCAGTACAAAGATGAGTGTATCTTTTATATCCACAGCAGGGAGATAGCTATTTCCTCTCCTGTCAGGATGATTTATTCAATAAAAAGAGAGAATATAGATTTATAAATGCACTGATTTTTTTCTGCATCTCAAGAAATAGCACAGATCTTAGGATATTCAGAAAATGGACTCCAACATAGATATTACAACACTAGGCATTTTGGAACAACAAACTGAATGTCTGGGGGAAAAAAAAAGAAAAAAAATATATATATATTGCAAAGACTTCTGTACTTTGGGTGGTTAACTCAAGAAAGTCTGTCCTCTGTGTTCCCTATGGTTTTGTGCTCCCTCCCCAATCTTTTTTTTATTTGTCTTCCTCTTAAGAAGTTTATGAAATTTTCTGTATAGACAAGTATCCATGTAGCTTATATCCAAAGACATAAAACAGTCTACTTTTGGTGCATTAATTAGCAGAAGAAATTATCTACAGGGAATTTTAAAAGCTGAAGTTGAAGTTTAAGCAGGAGGGTTTTGAAAGCCTGATGTACCAGGGATAAAGAAGGAAAAGACAGACAGGGTTAAAAAAAGAATCAGGTCATTCTCTGTATTATGCTTTTCCATAAGCCATAGAGAATAGTACAAGTAGTACCAGCAATAGAAAAGCGACTATCTGTAAGGGTCGACACTCTCCTCCATAGGTTCAGAGCCAAAATTTTTATATTTCTTTCCCATCTGACACTTATCTGAATCACTTTCTCAATCTCTTCCTTTGAGTATATTTTCCTAAATTATGACAGGAAGAGTGGAAGTAGCATAAAACTTACCATGAAATCTTTAATTTTCCCTAGAAAGTTTTGTCTTAATTGCAAGAAATGCAATTGCAGCAGGAAAGGAACAGAAGAGAAAGAAATGGAGCTTGGTCTCTGCCAGCTTTATAGAGCCAACAGTACTGTGGCAACTAGTACTGATACTATGAATACTTTCAGGAGGTTCTTGTTCACTGTAAAATTTTGTAGCAATACTGGAAAACAGCAAACAACAGTGTCAGGAGGGGTCACAGTAACCACATGCTCTCTAATGAAGTTTTGTTTCATGCTATAAAACCAGGGAGTCTAGCAATGCAGAACTCACAAAAAAGACTATGATCACTAACTCTCACTTTCATGTTTACACCTTCTGAATTGGATTTTTTAAAAAAGAGACTTTCCCCCCAGAATAATAGCCTTTGGCAGCATCTGGAAGAATGACATTGCAGTGAAATCCGTAACACAGACTGTGAGCAGATGTCACGACAAGATGAGAACAGAGTCTTGAAAAGGAAAGTGACCAAACACAGTGATAGCTTGTGAGGATGAAGCAAGGTTGCAAAGAACAAAGAACAACAAAGCCATAAAATTACACTATTTCCTCATCCAAATTTCTCAACAGCTTCATTCAAAGCCCCTTCTAATTAGCTGGTAATTAGGAACATTTTAATTATATGATTGTAAGATGAAGGCAACCATGATAAAAGGAATCACAAGGCCAAGTTTAGACAACATAGATTCTACTAACACGGGATATATTTACTTGCTCATTTTAGACAGACCTCTTTTGCATTACCCTGAACCAATGTGGATTTAAGATCTCTGTAATCACATTTAGCAAGACATTGTGTTCAAAGTAATAAGAACAGTTATTCAGTAGGGTTTACTAGGTATACGGGACTTCTGGGTCACATCTGGTTGATGTCTTTTTTTTTTCTTTTGGTGTCTAGGTCAACTTTATAGACCTACACATAAGTACATATAAATGCACATTCTCTACATTGTTTGAAAGGCCAGCATAGGTCCTCAATTTTCTCCTCTCTTAACACATATGTGTACCTTATAATATATGCCCCATGTTTCTACTAAGATGGATAGATGGGTGAATCCATCTATCTTCCATCAGCTGTATTTCTTCATGGTCATCCAAAAAGGGGTCTCTAGTCCCTACAACTAACAGCACAGTCCTCTTCTTCCATTATCATTTATTATTATATGCAGGCAATGGACACATGTTCAGATACTGACCTGTATAACTTAGGCATGATCCTAATGAGTTATAAATATATTCTGGGGAGTCATCAAGAGGAAATCCAAAAGGTGCATTACCCAACAAAGTGAGAACAATCGTAAAACCATACACATTTAGTCACTTTAAAGAAATTAATGCATTTCCTCAGACTTTTTTTGTAAAATCCCGATCATCCAAATAAATGATGTGTGAAATAAACCTCTATCTAAATTAGTCCATAACCTTCAAGTCTTTTCCCCACCAAAATCTCTTGAGTCTTTAACAGGACCATGTCTCACTTATAAAGCAACCTTTAAGCTTCATAGGTTTATTCCTCAAGGAACATATCACAAAGAAACAGTACAATTTCCCCTTTATTTGCCTTAGTTCTAGGAAATATATTACAGGAATGTCCAAAGCACCATTAGACTGTGGAGAATTGGTTACCACTGCAAAATGCAGCACTCTGATACTGCAAACATCTCCTCAAGAACATGCTTCTCCTACCCTATATTCTTTATGTAAATTGCCTTTTCTATTCTCTGCCTTTTTTCATCATGTAACTACTGAGTCGGCTTATCCCCAAACTTATCACAAGTTGTGAAACTGCAGACAGTATCCATAACAACTTACACCACTACAGGCCTTGCTGTATATTGTTCAGTGTGGAAAACAACATGAAGTGGAAGAAAAAGCACCACTTCTATACTACATTTCTCATATGCCATTTCTTTATAACACCAGATATTGTTATTCCAGATACATATTTAATTACTCGTAATAAATTCTTCTATAATTTACATGGATAGGAACCATGCTGTGCTAGAATATGTAACATAAATAGCAGTATTTTACTTTTGTACCATAGACATAAGTCACTTGCTAATTGGATTCTCACATTTGGACATAAGCCTTTAATCTCATGCTTCATTGACCAGGAAACAGTTGCATTTGTTCTGGGCTTCGTAATTGTGATATATCTCTCTGATAGTATAATAGTCAGTCAGACTCACCTGATGCTTAAGATTTCCCCATATGAAGTGGGGCCTGAGGAAATTAAAGGCATCCTGTCTGTGAAGTGTCCTCCTCACTGTGTCCTTTAGATGACGTTCACAGAAAAAGTAGGAGGTCAA
Organism: Gymnogyps californianus; assembly: GCF_018139145.2. Lineage (NCBI taxonomy): Eukaryota > Metazoa > Chordata > Aves > Accipitriformes > Cathartidae > Gymnogyps > Gymnogyps californianus. The sequence goes on along the minus strand of NC_059477.1, from coordinate 22,796,012 downwards.
TGATCATTGTGTCTCACGACTCCATGTGAGACATGTAGAATTGCTGATCCATATTACACCTGAGTGGATAATGAAAAGTAAAATGTTAACTTCCTTCAATTTTTGCATGGCAGATAAATATTTAATGAAATATTTATGCAAGAAGCATCAGAAATTTCTAAAATGGATAGAAGAGTTTTGGTTTAAGAACACAGGGTAAAATCCCACAAGCAGAGCCACCTGTAGGTTTACCCATAAGTCAGCACAGTTCCAGATCAAAAGTGTCCCAGCAGATCCATTTTCAAGCTCTTGTCAAGCATCACTGCAAGAGCCGCTGTAATGCGGACCCTCTGCAAAAAAATCCAACTTGTTATCTGTAATAACAGATATTGCAAGGCCTAGCTTATAATAGCCTTTTTTTTTTTCCTTTTCATCTCTAATTTAGTATAAGGATTCTTAATTAAAAAACAAAACAAAACAACACAACACACAAAAACAACCTCATTCTACTTCTGCAACTATTAAATATATTATTATTGGTACCATACTGTGAAGTTGTTCAAGTTTATCAGGGTTGTGTCAGAGACCCAACTGCTAAATTACACAAAAAAGAAAAGAATACAAAACCATCCTTTTCTAAAAAGAAGAAAAGTCACCAGACAAAGGAGAAAGAGCAGTAGAATCACCCTTGTACTCAGAGAATTTATAATCAATTTGTAAAATGCATTCAATACTCCGTCAAATTTGTAAGGGTTACAGTAATTCATCCTTTTTTCAATTCACATATTTCTGTATTATGTCTCCAGAATTTCTTCACTTTTAATACTAATTAGGAGATGACTAAACAAATGCTCAGTCTCCAGTATAAGTGCATACCACACGCATGTATTTAGGAAGTCCAACATATCATTGGATATGTTATACATGTGGGGCAACAAAAGGCTTTCTGCACCTGCCAGGCACAGCTCACAGCTCTCCCTCCATCTCACATGTCCAGCAACAGATTCGCTGTGCTGGGGCTAACAAGCTGAGCAGGGGGGTGAAAATAGGGAAGGATGCTTTCTTGCATATAAATTCATGGTTTGAAAGCGTTGCACCATTTCTTCTGAATAATCTAAGTTTTCCCTGCCTTAAAATGGCACTGTGATCTACCACCTCACCTGCTCTCAAGTACTGGCTCTGTACAGTCCCTGTCTTCAGCACTGGGTGTTACACCAGACAGCTGGGCGGGTAGGGGCGACAGCAGTGTCATATAACCTGCATTTATGTGAACCCCTGATCACAGACTTCCATTCAGAGATGATTTTTTGATATAGGAATGCAATTTGAAAATACAAATCTTCAGACCTCCACTATAAATACAGAAGAATGACTTCAATGGGGCAACAAAAACTTTTTATCAGCTGAAGTCCTGCCCTGTAACTCCTACAGGATTTATAGGATTAAATTCCTAGTGTCTCTTTAAAGTCTCACTGCCATATAATTCTTTACTTTTAAGCCTCTTTTTCACCTTCTTTCAATCACAAAAGTTCCCTCAAACCCATACACATATATTTTGAAACACAGATTAGTTCTCTCATGTTTAATAAAAGTCTACTTAGATTATTTTTCAGCCTTGTTATCACTGAACATTGTGAAGTCTTCCAATGAACTGAACGTATCTCTGTTCTGTTCAAACAAATCCACTTCAATGTTAACATTTTAAGGACTTACTTAGAATATAAACAATACACATACTGAACACCCAGACTTTGTTCCACAGAAGCAAAATGAAACAGGATCCTTTGATATATTCCCTGTTGTATTGCAAATCAGAAACATACCTCAGTTCCTTCATTGCGTTTTGCATATTATTATCCGTAACACTTTCCCTGTTTACTTTTCATGATTATTACAGTCAGGCCTTATTCAAATCTAGAATCAACCTGTCTCACAGGACACCAATTTCTCTGGCTATGGAAAGGGCTGAAAAACTCAAGGGACCCCAAGCCTCATTTTCATTCCTAAACTTGCATCACAAATCTGGAAACAATTTCACGCACAAGTAACTTTATAAACCTTTATAATTTGATTAAACCTGGTGAGATGGGACTCACTGTGCTGGTGACCAAGCAAGGCTGCTTGCGCACCAACGGCTGCCCCAGCCCCAACACTGCAAGGCATCAGCACTTCGCTGGGCTCCCAAGATGGCTGCAGCCACCAACACCCATCAGAGCATGCCTTCCTCCTCACTGGCCAATGGCCTGACGCAGACCTCCAGACGCGCAACTGGCGCACTCTGACTGGCTCTCCAGCCGACAGGTAGAGGCAAAGCTCCCACCAGATTGGCTGGCAGAGCCTCACCTGCCAGGGACCCTGTGGAGGGAGCAGAGGCCGCTCCATCCCCAGCCGTTAGCTCAGCTTTTCCAGAGAGCAGCTCACCAGTGGGGAGCTGCCTGAATTCAAGGCAATACCATCAAAACTAAAATATCTTCTTTTTTTTTTTTTTTTGCCCCTCCCATCTTTGCATGTGTGCTGTGCTATCAGCCTTTCAAATTATCCCTCAATTCAGTTCCAAATTCACTTTTTGACAGCAATGCCACTCATATTTTGCATTTAGTCAGCACACAAGCACAGCATTAAACAATTTCTAGTTAATGTCACATTCTGGTTCTGGTTTTATTTCCAGCTCTGTCAGAGAGATCTTAAATTCTAATCAATCTGCTTTGATGGGATTTTATTTTAAATTCAGGAATATATTCTTATTTGGTCTTATAAATATCTTCCACTTTTTTCTACCTACAGGGTCTATATTTAGAGCCTTAAATACGTGATTATCATCCTATTAAAACAAACAAATCTATAATCATTTAAAGACCAGTTGAAGAAAAAAAAATCCTCACTGTTCTGGACTGCTAAAACCTGTGTACAACTATACAACTTCTCTCTGTCTCTCCAAAAAATGATTTTCAGGGCTTTGCCATGAGCCTTTGCAGTGCTTAAGACAAATGGATTGTATTATTGAATCCAGCCTTCAGGAATGTTACTTCAAAATAAATCAAAACCAGAACCATTCTTTCCTGCAGGCCCACTAAAAACCTGGACAGAAAAATAATTAACAGCTTAACAAAAATAAAATAAAGTCTAAATTTTATATGACTAGAGCAACGTATAGAACACTATTAGCATGTTTATAACAATTAAATGGAAAATACAGATAACAGAAAAACATGAATAACCCTAAGGTACAAGGACAGTCATCGCCAAGTAGGCAAAATTAACTAATAAATTATTGTGCAAAGTTGTCATTTCATATGTAGCTATCTACTGCTTCAGTTTCATTTTGTCTAAGGTCTGGAAAATGAGGTCAAGATCGGTTTCTGCAGATTAATTCAGAGAAAACTGTTGTAATAATCACGGACTTTCTGAAAAGTGAGCATTTTCTGTGGGCTCATTAAAATCCTAGTTAGAAGAAAAAAAAATTTCAAACTTCAAAATAAAGTGTAACATTCAGCCATAGCTAACCATGTATATTTATATATTTAGAGAGAGAGCGCGCTCTATATAGGTACATACATACACATTCACACTCAAATACATTATACAAGTAATTAACTGTAGGTTTAGTGACTCATGTTGTCCTCCCACACATACATGTGGGTAATTAATGTGCACAGGCTAATCCTTTACTCTCTTTTATACTTGTGCAACTTAAAAGCTGGAGTCGGTATAGCTGGTTCTTCCCTCCCTTGCGTTACTAATTTATTGCTGTGCAAAGCAGATACCTGTTAGATGAAGTCTGAGGCTGCTGACACCTTAGGGGCTGACATGCTGAGGTTTCCCTCAGCAATAGAGGCTACGCAACCATTGGGTGGGCCCTAATTTTCTGCCCCATCTCTTGAACACATTAAAGCTATTTGCTCTAATTTGTTCCAGGTGGCTGTGGTCCTCCCATGAGGTCATAAATGGGGACTATAACTCACCTGCCAGTGTCCCATGACCAATACAACTTGTTTACTAGCAACTGCAAGAAGCAGCTGCATTGATTTCTGCCTGCCAGGAGAATCCTACTGGGGACTTGAATCTGAGCACTTGTAGGAAAAGATATAAACATTAGTATGGGGAGGAGGGACATAAAGGGCATACTTGGTATTATGGGCATAGTAACTGATTTTAGATTTTTCCTTATATTGTCAACAGTGCTCTGGGTTGCTCTTAGTGCATAAAGAATATATTGTTCAGTTACCTTTGCAGAATGCAGCTGAAAGAATGTAAGAGCTTTCCCTGAAAACTGCAGCTTTAACCCATGATTTCCTGCATTTCTAATGTATAGGAGGATGTGGCTGGTTTTATTGTTGTTGCTTCACACATCCTTGCAAATTCACATTCGTTTCAACTAACGATGGCCAACAAATCAGTCCAGGAGCCTGATCTGACCTATGAGCCTGCCAGATTTGGCTGCTGGGTGGAGGGGTCAGCTAAGAAAGCCAGACAGAGAAAAAAGAATTTGGTTGCATCTAGCAGGGTTTCCTAGGAAAGCTGCCATTCACGGGAAATGTAACTATAGTGGTTTGGCCTGTCTACCTGCCTGGGAATGAACATGGTCCCCAAGCATACAAAGCTTGGCCCTCCGCAGCTTAACCTATTCACATTTGCCTCTAACTTCAGTTTCAACTCTCATCTCTGAGGCTCCTGAGTTGTTTTAGCCATACTAGATCAGATTTCCTGTCTCTGCTGTGAATGCCATTCCATTTTCATCCAAGCAGGTGTCCCTGAGCTCCCCTTAACCCAATCAATTACAGAACTTATTTTTTTGTGGCCAAGCTACATTTTTCCTTTGATCCATTTAACCAGCCCACATTTGCTCTCTGTGAGGTGTAAAGCAGAGCCATAGCTGGGGGCATTTACTTGCTCTATGACTCTCTGAAAGAAAGTAAGTTGCCAGTATAAAACCATATTTCTCTAGCACGCATTCAGAAAGGCCCACGCAGCATCTGAGAGTGCAGGAGAAAGTGATCGGAGCCAAAGGGTGCCATGTTCCACTTTTTGTATATGCAAAACCTGGGGCAATGCCACACACCCACCCGCTCACTGAAAGGTCCCACAGTGTGGTATTAGTAGTAGTTGCTTATGGAGGGGTGAGTCGGTGCAGATGATCTGTCCAAGTTTTTTCTATGCATAATCACTTCTGCAGAAATATTACACTGATATTTAAAACTAGATTTTATTTTTCCTGCTTAAAACTAAACTCATGAAGAAGAAGAGATAATCATGCCTTTCTATTGAGAATCAACATTTATGCCAGTAACTTTTGGCACACCACCAAACCATCTTCATATCTCAGTTTGTTTTACCATAAGTTATACCTTAGACCAAATTCTCTGAGATCTGCACAAAATCCTTGTCTCACCACTTCCCTCACTTGCTATACCTCACACGTGCCCCAGAGCATTATCTGTCCCTTGGAGGCTGCCAGCTCCATACTACTGTCAAGCACCACTTCATAGAGGCTGTCTAAGCCTTCTTCACTTTATCATAAGGATATTGTCTTCACTGCCCCAGTGCAGGATGCAGCATCTACCCCACTAAATTAAAACTTCAGCAATAGTCTAAGATCCAGCTCTGACCCAGGACAGACAGGTCTGGTGTGTTTAAGAAACTAGTCCCTTCTTTGGAGTGCCTGATAAATCACAACTGCTGCTGGTGCTCTGTACTTCTTGGAAAAAAAAGTGGTAGATACCCTAGAAGCTGCTCTTTAAAATGTACATGTAGGTGAGTTTTCACACTTGGATAGGGTAGTAGAATCTGAGGATATAATCTTCCATTTTTTTCAATGTGTGATGTCAGAGAGTACCATAGTATGAACAGAAAAAGCTGAGATAGGAAAAAGCCAAGTCTTGTGTGCTCATTTAATGCAGATGAACATGTACTGACTTGTGTAAATCACAACCCTCTTCATTCTGAGTTAAAATAATGATGATGATGATAATGTCACTGTTCTGGTATTTTATTACGAAATGTTGTTAACTTCAGCCCATATCTGTGTTCAAAAAGAAACAATCTTACAAAAATAATTTTACTCCCTTCAACTACTTTTTTTTAATTTTCTCTGGTAAAAATGAGTCCGACATTCTTTTACTTTGGTCATCAGACAAAAACTGCTTTCCTCTTGTGCGAGAAGCAGTACCAGATCTCAAGTTCTATAATGAGCTGTAACAAGGTGATGAAGATGCAATGAAGAAACAGGCCCAAAGTTTCAACACTAGTAGCTGCAATTTCTGTAAAATTCCTGAGCACTCAAAGTTTCCTATTTCAGATCAATGCATAAATTATAATTTAATGTTATTGCAACTTTCACTATGTTCCCAGAAGCACTCAGAACTGTAATTTGCCATTTTAGTCTAAATGGAAGGAGTAAATGTTGCTCTCGCTTAAGCACATAACCTCATTGACTTGAGTGAAACAAGGCAGCATGAGACCAAGTCAAGTCTAAATGCAATTATAGTATGTATATAGAACACTGCATTTACTATTTATGATACAATGACAACATTTTGAAGTGAGAGGTCAAGGCTGATCCTATTACATTAGAGCATAAAGATAAATTTGGTCAAAGGAGCAGGAATAATATATTGCATGTAACTGAGTTCAGCTTTAGTGTATTTCATTTGTTAACATTTCCATTTGGTACTCACCAAACTATCAAGTTAATGAAAAATAATAATACACTACCATAGTGCTGTGCTTTAGGTTAAAAGATGGCTACAGCATGTTATGGTTCTGCTGTTTAATTTAAATCAGGTAATGTAAAAGAAAATCTTATGACCTTTTTTGGAAACACTTTCTATAGAGAGAGAACATATAAAGGCATGCTATATAATTAACCAATAAAGCAGTGTTTCAAAGCAAATGTTAGAATACTAAATAATGAGTGAAATTTAGGCTTGCTACAACTGCAGTGAAAGGATATAACTGCTTCAAGCTCTGCAGGCAATCTTTAGAGGCTGAATTTTCACACCCATGTTTTGAAGAGCATGCCCAGCAGCCATTTCACCTCCCCCTCACTCAGCCCTCAGTCCTGTTCCAAGAGGCATGACACTGCCTTAACAGCATATCATGGATCGCCTCCATATCAAAGCATTCACGATACAATGGTTTCATAAAATCACCCAGAATTCACAAGTTCCATCTTTACAAAGTCCCCAACTGCCAGACAATACTGTAAATGTATAAAAATATCTGCATAGGCATTTTGCATTACAACTTGGCAACACGCAATTACAGTAATTATAAATAATGAAGTCTCTGTCAGGCTTCGGTGATGGGAAATCTGAAAAAAGCCACTCACAGGGAACATCCCTCTCCCTTCCCCACACACACATCTATTTAGCTGGAGCTTTCCAAAAAGGGCACAGGAGAGCACAGCCTGAGAATGAGGAGAAGCAAGGAATGAGCCATTCCACTCACCACGCTTCTCAGTCAGTGCAGGGTGAAGACCCCTTTGGGAACTAAACTTTAGGAGGGGCTCAAAGCAAAGGTAATTTCTGCTCTGTGAGCCAATGGCAGCGGTGCAGAGGACAGCTGCAGACTTGACAGCTCCTGCTGCTCCAGCATGCACAAGGCAAGTCCTGTACTTGGGGATCCGCAGCTTTGGGGGATTTGTCCTTTCCCTATACTACATCACTGATGCAAATCTACATGGAGATTTAGATTACTTTGTTCTCTTCCCTATGCTTTCTATTAAACCATGTTTGCAGAGGATTAAAAACAGCCGATAAGTAAGGCTCCAATGATAATGTGCAACAAACATTCAAAGTGCTTTAGATAATACATGCAGAATTTAGACCCATTTTCCTCAGACAGAATCGGAGGAATAAAGCAGGTCACAGTAAGGGCAAGTCAACTGGCAGACACAACCTCAACTGGTTAGAGCAAAAGAGCATTTTGCTGACAGACGTTAAGCTTTCCCTGCCCACCCTCTGTGTTGGAGCCACATGGTTGTGGCTGGCCAGGAAGAGGAAACAGAGGAAGTCCAGGTCTGTCTGAGAAACGCTAAATAAACATACTCCACAGCTTCCACAAGTCTCCAACTTTGCAGCCTTCACCAAAAAACAAGCATAGTTTTATATTCTGAAAAGCAATGACACTTTCTTACTAGCAAGTTAGAAAGTAAAAACAATTGACTACATAGCCTACCCTCCTTTCTGTCCATCCTGCAAAATTGCCTGGTCCTGAAGAGGAAGACAAAGGTTTTAAAAATGTGAAAACTTTAAAAATATGAAAAGTTACATCTCAAGCCTGGACTTTAAATAATGTTGTATGCTGAAATGTCATTATTTATCAGAAAGTTTAAAAGAAACAGGTACCCAGCGGCTTGGTGGCTTGGGAAGAACACTTGGTGAGGGTTGCGCACGGAATTTTGCTCCAGCATAGTTCTGATGGGTTTGAGGTGCGAAAACAGGCTGCAGTTTGATGAAGTAGGACTCCAGTTTTGATTACTGAGAAAATGAACCTTGTTCTATCCCCCTTTGACAGAGATAGCAAACATTGCTAGCACAGTTGTGGGAAGAGTGTAGAATGGCCTGGCATCTCTCTTCCCAAATTCATGACCAAATGGTAAAAGTGATCCAAAAGATTGTAGAAGGAGGAAATGCCTGTCAACTCACTCACTACAGCTGACTACAAGTGCATGATAAATTACATTTTCTGATATTTTTCCAGACTAGCTTTAAAATCCTGAAGTGACTGGATGTAATCTATTATTGGAATAACAACATAAGCATCATTAGAGAAGTGTATTTCACAAAATTGAAAGGTTTAAAAAGCACAGCTACTGCATAGAATTTGTACTACTTTATTTGGCAATCTATGTGCAGATTTTTCATTTGTACAGCTGTCCCTAATAGGGTCATTTCCATAGCAAGCATATGGTGGCTTGTGCTTGAGGATGATACGAAGTTTGCAATAGCACTCCAAAAACGTTCCACATTATAAAATCATTCAGCGAGTGATTCTTCACTGTGAGGCTGGTGAGGCACTGGAACAGGGTGCCCAGAGAGGCTGTGGATGCCCCGTCCCTGGAAGTGTGCAAGCCCAGGTTGGATGGGGCTTTGAGCAACCTGGTCTAGTGGAAGGTGTCCCTGCCCATGGCAGGGGGGTTGGAACTAGATGATTAAGGTCCCTTTTAGCCCAAACCATTCTATGATTCTACAATTTGCTTCCTATGTGAGGTGATTGGATAGTCTGCTCTGAAAAGTTCAATTTCACTTCTATTGAAATGCCTTGGCTTTCAAAGTGCTTAATCTTATTTTAGTATGGAAGATGTCATACCCTCTGGAGAGGTTAGAACTTCTTTTCTCTTTAATCATCGTCATAAAGTTCACAAAATCATTTGTTTCAAACTACCTCAAGTTTGAGATTCTAAACTAAAACTTGATGACAGAAATGTCAGTGCTCTGTTCAGACATGGCGAGGACATCTGGAAGCTAGGGAACATTAAACGAACGTCCTATTACACCTGTCCTATATGGAGGTTCATCAAATTAGTAGCTCGTAGCAACTAAAACCACTCAGCTTGACTTTTAGCTGGTGACACGTCTCCCCTTGACCCCTGGTAGCAGCAGAACTTTCAGTGCTTAACTTCACAGTCTGGATGAGCAAAAGTCTAATACAAAGAGAACTTTTAGATCAAAACAGAAAATTTGAAATAAAATGCTCTGAATAAGTACTGGAGATATATTTGCATTAATAAGCATTTATGGACAATTATTTCTACTATTTATGTCCTGTACTACCTGCTGGCATCTTTTCAAATGAGATCCTATTAAATCAAGTTATATCCCTGAACTTAAAAGCTCACAGTCTAATGAAAAAAAAACAAAGCCAAGCAAAGCAAATTACATAAAACTATAAGTAGAGATGAAAATATGCAAGATAGGAAGGATAATGGGAACTAATTAATGAATTTTCTAAGTAAGACTCAGTTTGTAGGGAGAGGTAGCACTTTTTGTGAGACAATATTATATAGCAGACAAAAGAACAGACATGGTTTTAAGCATGCAACACCAGCAAGGCCTGAAAAAGAAACCACAGACTTCAGCCTAAGGGCAGCTTGCAAACAAATCTCCATGTTTAAATTAATTATGGTAATCATTTATAAAACTTGAAAGAAAAAGCACCTTTGGAGAAGAAGGGAATGTTAGCAAAAAGGGAGATGATTAGGTCCTGGGGGATAAGCTTGACAGATAACCAATTAATTATTGTCCTTGGAACACCGAGGGTGTCTTACACAGAAAACTGCAATGTGCCATTAAAAAAAAAAAAACAAAAATCTATTGAATACATGATTTGTATCCAAGAGTCCTAAGAAATTTCTTTTCCAAGCTCATCTTCCATGCAAGGATGACATTAGAGATGAAGCTGTATTCTCACAACTATACACTTTTGTCTGTTCTCACATATTTGAATGAATTCACTCAGTGCATAGGGGTTGTTTCATTTTCTCTAAAGAGTTTTCCCAGGGACATCTGATGCACTGGATGAAGTCTGTTGCACCCTGGAAATCCTATGGGTATGGGCCACTCCATGATAAGGAGCATTTATTGTAGCGGCATTTGCATCTATTTGTTGGCTAATGTCTGCTTTGTTTAGTATATTTTAGTCTGCAAGAACTTTCTGATGACAACAGTGGCAAGAAACAGCAGGTTGTTAGAAGGCAGGGAGAGGGATCTCTGGAAAAATTATTTCACCATATGATATACCGCCAGGAGAAATTATAATTTAAATATACTCAGCGTCTAGATAATTTGCCTGCTGTTTTATACGAATGTAAAAGTCAAACGAATTACATTCTTGTTAATGGACTTGCCTACAACAGATTGGGTCAAAATACAGTTATTTATACACTGCAGTCCACCCAGAATACATCTCAGGTTTTGTTTTATTGCAGTTTTTCAAGGAACTTTTAAAAGGAAGTATTCCCTGAGACACAAATATTCATTTCCTTTGATACAGAGATTTCCCCCCCCCCCCCTATTTTTGTTCTCTTAAAAAAGAATGAACAGATTTTTAGAACAAAAGAAAACTGGGCAGTAGTTTTGCCACAATAAAGGAGGAGTGGAATGGAAGATACAGCAAAGCATAAAAAGTGTAACAATGAGCCTCCTGGAAATCTCAGCACCTCATTCAAACCCATGCTAGTCACAGAAGCAAAGTTCAGGATGATTCCAACAGGAGTTGTGTCTGCATAAGGATAATGAGACCAGAAACGTCTTTGAATAAGAAACAGCCCAACTTTTAGGTAATTACCGGATACCAGAGCTTTTAAGAGTAAAATGAAGCATTTTCTTTTGAAGTTTTAAAAGAATTCTAAATCTATCAACTTAAGCAATGTTCTGTTTATTTTATCTTGAAGCTTTGTTATCAAGAAACCAAACAAAAGACACTTTTGGTCAGTATTGCCTGATGACTGAACTTGATTTCACATTTTTAAACATAGATCTTTGAAATCTGCATTCAAATTTCTGAGTTTTATTGATATCCCTTTTTGAAAAGTGGAGGTAAAATCATTCCCAGAAAGATAACTTTTCCAAGAGAAATGTAAAACGAGTGAAGTGATGAGGAGACCTTCATTCTCATTCCAGTAACCCTGATCCTCCTTGAATGCTGCCTGAGCAATAAATAATGGCAAGGAGCCCGTATTAGTAGTCTTGCATTTTAAGTGTCTGCATATAGCATAAAAAAAATCTGTATTCCTCAATTCAGTTTGGAAGAACACTAATAGCAATTCAAAGTAATTGAAAATATTATGTAAAACACAGAAAAAGGATTCCACATTCATAATTACCCATAAAGAACAAGCTCTTCTGATGGCATCAGACATTGAAGGAGACAAAGTTCCCTGGTGGTGTGGCTTTGGGGAGGCTGGAGAATGCTAGAAAAGTTGTGCAAACACACTGACTAGTTCACAGCAGAAGTCAACTTCAGCTCGCACCGTGTCCATGTTTTTTTAAACCTGGTATGCAAAAAAACCGTGTGGGAAGCATGTGCAGATATGTCCAAATAATTACCTGGAATTTACACTCTTAGATTAGGCTTCAACATGTATGTGTAGTTTTGAGAATTTTGTCCAATTTTGAGAATTTTAGCTAAAATATAAGCCTTCAGTATTTTTAGTATTTAACATGGTTATTACTGAAAAGAAATAAGCAAAATAAAATAGCTTTTATAGGCTGGTTTTTTCTGATTTATTTTTCAAGCAAATGGAAACAACTGTTAATTCAGAGCTCAGACAAACTGATCCCTCCAACTATGCTAGAGAAATTTGAAAGGGGAACTTTTTGTATAAAAGAGAAGGGCAAGAACCCTGGCTGTGTGACTGACAATATGATCAGGGCTTCTACTTTACATAACGTGTGCCAGCATCATCAGTGTTAGATCACCGATGCGGGTGGTTTTCTGACAGACAAATAGTATTGTCATGAGCATGGGTACATTTCTTTTGATAACTTCAGCAGCATCTTTATCTCGAATCTTAATTTTAAAATCTGGAGCTGTCGTTTGTCAGAGGGGTGTTTAGGCTTCCTTTAAAACCATTACACATTTAATGCTAACCTGCTGGTGCTAAGAAGCATTTCCACAGAATGTTTTATTCAACAAGAGATAGTTTTGTCAGATGTGCTTCCTGTCATCCTTTATTACACTAGATCTTTTGATATTTGAGCGGAAAAGCTAGAAATAAGGATGAAGGTCAGTGAAATGGGAGGAATATAAACCTTTTCTTTCACTATTCCTGTTTTCATATTGTCCATCAAAACCACAATTTGAAAACGTCAGATAACACAAGTCTCATTTTTATTTTAATCGCTTAACTGTATGATACTATAATAGCTTAATGGGTATGCAGCAGATTTATCATGAGGAACGGGGATTACAGTCTGACAGTTCTAGATTGCTGTTCTTTATACAGGGAATTCAGTGCTAATTATGCAGTTTATGTGATCTGGTATTTTCAAAGGAATGTCCTTATACATTAGAAGACAAAAGCAAATATTTAAAGGTTTGGAGCTCAGATGAGCATCTTAATTTCTGAGACTGCAATAGTAAGCTGTAAATCTCAAGTGAACAGGCACTCTTTCTCCAGCTATTCAGTGTTTACATTTCTAATCATGATACGCAATCGAAAATAAGATATATTTAAGTATTTCAAAGGTTTTAAAATGCTTAATTTTAAAAAGACGTTTTCACATCTAAACATGTTCAAATCTAAATTTATATGACTTTTTGGGTTCCATTCATATCAAAATTCTCATCACTAATTTTCCCACCACTTTAAGCAATATCCTCATTAAAGGAGATGCAGATCTTTAGCTAAAGCCTGAAAATATGAAAGTTGCACTGATCAACAGCTATTGCAACTATCTAATGAACTTTTATATTGGACTGTACATGTTTACTCTTACATATGTCTCAGCATCTCCACTACTGACACTATCAATCTTAAAGAGTCGTTCCATCAGAAACAGATTCTCTTTCCACTGCAGACTAGATGTAGCAGTTGACACATAGGAGCTGTATGTGCAGTAGCTGCTGCAGCTTAGTTGTCATTTAGGACAATCTGAGAGTTACTTTATCTTGACTACATTAGGTTCATTTCTGTGCTGCTTGTAAAGCATAACAGACAACAGAACACAAAACAGAGTGGACTTGTATGCGAGAGCATCAGAAGTCCATCATCAGGATTTTAAAAATTTTGTTTGGCTTGTAGTCTGCTTGGTTTTTATATTGTTGTTTTTCTAATGCAGCGTAAAGACTCTAAAGGCCTTATTTGTTTTGAAAATAATGGTGTTTATATCAAAACGCTTGAGAGCATGAAAATCTTGATCTGGGCACAGCCCAGTTCCTTACTGCCATTTGTTGTTAAGTTTAGCTCCTACCATAGTGCCAACAAAAGAAGAATGCAGTATCTTGCTCCTAAGAAAAGTGTTATAGAAGTGATAAGCAGACATGCTGGACATGGACAAGGCTTAGGGTGGTGACAGGACAGAGGTGATAATGAGAATTTCAAAAGTAGCAGCAGAAATGAATGCACAATCATTTGTGAGTTGAAAAGCACATGTCCTCTTTGAGTTAGCCACCGCTTCTTTCAGTATTTACTAGATACAATACAGTATACGTATAAAATTCCCATCTGGTATTTAAAATCCCAGAAGCCTGACTGCCTCTTTAAATGTTATCACATGTTAAAATGGAAAAAGCCAGATGTTACATTTACAAAGTCAATGTGCTGCATCTTCTTAAAATCCAAGAGCTGCCACTGCTAAATCTAGTCTGTCAGCATTGAACAATTAATGAGTTAAACAGCATAACTTTTAGCAGAGAAATAAAGCATTGCATGTTGTGAGATATAAACAGGCATGCATTACCCAGGCCAATTATAGGCACAGGAGACAGAAAACCAGGCATCAGCAGGACTTTCAAATGACCTCAGTAAATTAGCCTTTCCTCAGAAGACATACTGGATTTCTCATGTTTGGTGTCTATGGCCACGGAGTTGCTGCTGATCAGACAGACGCTGCTATACATCCCTGGTAGGAAGCTGCAGATGTTCACAGTTAACTAGCTGTCCATGAGGCAACACAGGGGTCATAGTAAAGAGCTCTGTTTCTTAGAACTGTATCTAACATACCAGTCTAGGCTCTATTCAAAATACTTTAAAAAAACAAATATCATAACAGGCCTGAAAACATACTAGAAACATACTGTGGAGCCATTTCAGAAGTATTTAATACTATTTTGGGTGCCCTTCAAGAAGGGACTAAGCAACAAAAAGCTTGCAAACATCACGAGACCCATCCCAGTAGAGAAGAAACAGAGATGACGGCAACAACAGTAGCACAAGAAGAAGCTTGAAACTCATCTATAAATTTAAATGTCAAAACTGTAACTGGAAACTGTATCTGTATGTGCACATAATCTTGGAGCAGAGAGAAGTACAAGCAGCAGAAAGGAAGAATCTCTCCTCAAGTAACCTCTGACAACACTGGTTGCGTAAATGCTATTTACACTGGGAGGCCCAGGCAGACTGCAATAACCCTCACAAAAGCAAGAGGAAAGACAGCCACAGTCTCGGCCAAAAACCCTTTCATTAGCCACTGCAAAAGCACTGCACTCCAAGCTGCGTGCCAGTTGTGGGTCCTTCTAGCTGACTTCAGCAGTAGATACCTGGGCTAGGTTTGCTCCCTAGGTCTTTTATGATGCACTGGGATACAAACAACTACATTGTTCAGGCAAACCCTCAGGCAAAGTCTTTGCTATAACATTCAATACAAGATGCATCTGTTCAGGGCAGAAGAAGAAAACTCCAGATGACATTATCAGGCATCCGCTGTAAACTAAAGAACTCCTCCCAAATGCGATGCCTATAATTAAATGCCCCATTTAGACAGAATGCAGAGCAGCAAAATGAGCTGCATGCTCAGTTTTAGCTGGCTGAAAGTACTTCTGCAATCACCTTGTTCTTGCTCATCAAGTCATTAAATTGCTTAATATCCAGCGGACATCAAGAAAAAGTTTCCATCAAGCAGGAGAGCAGAAAGTGTATTATTAGGCTGCATACAATCACAATTAATTTAAACACCTCACAAGCACCTCTTCTACCACTCATTGCCCTTGAAAGCTTGGGATCGTTTAGACCGTGAAAAAAACACTCAAAAAAGTTTAACTTACACGTATGTGTGCCCTACCACTTCTAAAAGTGAGACACAGAACTGGAAAATTTTATTTCATGAAGCATACCAAAATATAATGCTATCTGCATTCACATTCATGCTACCCTAAACCTGTAGCCACTAAAATCATTATTGACTTCTGAAATCTTAGCACAATTACTGTGCTACAACTGCTTCCATTGTTATTTAAATACTTCATCCGCCATTGAGATCAAGCATATGGCCATTCATGGGGAGCTTTAAAGATACCAATCCAGAATAGTTTTACATGACCAGTTTGGAAGTAATGGACAAGTTACAGTAAGAAAGAGCAGGAAGGAAAGAATTGCAATGACATACCTGAAACAAATAGTGCCACGTATGATATTCTCTGACATCTGCAGTCTAACGAGACAGACCAACATATTCTGTGAAGCAGATGCAAGCTGCAGTGGTCTATTACACAGCAGGTAACAGTAAAAGGTGTAGTTTATTCTGGAATAAGAATCGTTCAAGTCCAATTAGAAAAGTGATAGTGCTGGGGATAATGATAGAAAGAAGCTGTTTTCTGTAAATGCTTTGTTTGATTAAGTCTGCAAAAGCATCTGATCACACAGCAGCAGTTTTAAGATACAAAATTAAGTGATTCTTGTCTTCTCCAGAATAGTTTTGATGAAAATTCTTTCATCTAGATGAATTGAGCTCTAAATTAGTGTTAGAATAACACTAGGCATGCAAATCACTCAAGTCTTCACTAAATCTCTAATATCTGTAAATGACTTTAGCTCTGTCCTTTAGTATCATCATTTCAGAGAAAGTACCAAGTATTTAAAGGCAATTCTAGGATGCACTGGATCAGAATATTCTGTTTACAGAGAGTTAAAAATAGAGTTTAGAGTTTTACATTTCTGCCAGCTGCAAATATTGAAAAATAGTGATCTGTGTGGTACATCTCTAGTTTGCCAATAGCTACCAAATCCAGTATGAGCTTTCCATGGACTCTCCTAGATTTTTAGTAGAAAGTTACAGAACTAGGTTCCCAGGCCTTAACACAGATCTGCTGGGATGCTGCCCCAGAGCCAATACGAGAGGCAAAACTGCTAGGCACTGGCTCTGAAGCAGACCTCCCCACACAAGGGTTTTGTGCTCACCACCGCTACTGGCCGCGTGAAGGGCAGTCCAGGTGGCTGCTCTCAGGCCAGTCTCTAAAGCATCCCAGGTCTCTGGCCTCCATCTTTTTCAGACTGAATGAGGATTGGGTGGGTGAGCATGTGTAAAGCATCATTTTAGCAAAACAATATATTCCTTTTCTGCACGTATCAGGTAAAGTTACAGCTAAACAATGTCTAAAACATACTGCAAAAGTAACTTCACTTCTCTCAGCAGGTTTTCAGAGACTTAAAGGAGATCTGCCAACAGATATGATTTAATTGTTCTGGTACCTATTTTTCAGACTAGTTTCTTATGAAGACTGTAAAATGCATAATCCATCCTACAGAAGATTGCCCATTCCCTCTGCAGGGCAGTTTTTAAACGGCAGATGCCTAGGGGCACTGTTACTTGATAGGGGCCTAATTTATGGATGGCATTCGAGGCTACAGATGTCAGCTGTATAAAGACAACTCTCTGCAGTCTCTCCCTCCAGAACTTGAGATGTTGGAGCACGCTGAAATTTAAGACCCTCTTTGGTGTCTCTAGAGGTATACACAGAGAGAGGTAGATGCCTTAGAATACATAATATTGTGCTGCAGTCTCTGGCTTTGTGATACAAAGCAAACTTTTTTGTCTTCCATTTTATTTTATCTACAGGGTTGGCTGACAAATGACCTACCTCTCAATTCAATATATCTACTTTTAGAAACTTGCAGTTTTGTTCTTGTCACTGCTGGTTTCACCATTCCTCAAATTAAAAGATGATGCATCTAAACTTTTAGTTACTTGACCAAGGCAACTGAGAAACCATTTTTCATGCATGATACCATCTGATGGCTTTTCTTCCATATGTGCCAGATACAGCTATAATTTACAGGTTGTTTCCTGCCAGCCAGGATAATAATCTGCTATTGCTTGAGGCAGAAAATCCTTTTGGTGGTCCAAATACGGTGTATAGGGCACCTAAAGAATGTTTGTAAATTTTGTCTGTTGTCATATCACTAAGATGATGAAAATCTCATCTCACTCCTTCCTGACAACCTAAATTAGCAAGCCTGCTCTTATTTAGCTTGTCAGATCACTCTTAAAAACAGTTCTTGGTTTTTGGAGGATTTTTGCTATGTTTCATAGCTCATGGCAAAGCAATCTTCTTACATGTGTTTTTCATACAAGCTGTCATTCTGAAGTATTTAAAAAATATTATATAATACTGAATATCCTGCTCTCCTGCTACATAGCAGAGACTATTTGCAGCAGTTTATTAAAAAGGCAGTGTATCACCATATTAAAATTCCTTTTATCATCATAAATGTCAGTGCACTAATTTTAAGTCACCACCACTTCGGCTATCTTGGATTGCTGTGAGATTCAATGAACACAGTCCCTAAAATAAAAAGTATTTATGACAAATAAAGAAGTTAAAGCTGAAAGATGACAGAGATGATTGAATTCCCCCAACTGTTTTTGTCTCTAAACCTGTCTATATTGGAAGCTTTCTACATTACAGTGACTAAATTGTGTGTACATGCCACTCTTAGGGGGTAACTTTTTTCCTAGATGTGTTTAATCACTCTCAAACACCCGAGAGCCAGAAGGTGGATCATTCTGCCATTTTGTTATCTAGTGAAGGCGCAATTAATATCAGGTTTATTTTGAAGACGAGTGTCAACAGGAGGAAGACTCAGATATCAGTCCAGTGAAAAACTACACACCCTTTAGGTGGAAAACTATTCTCTCTCATTTTTATCTCTATTTATTATTATAAATTCATTTAGATGCAAGAAGTTATTTTTAAAAGTTTCCTGGGAAATCCCAAACTCAAAGTGTGTTTCAAAAGCTAATAAATGACTTAATCACAACCATGGAAGTAAATAATTTGTGACACACTAAATAATTCTTGCTTTTACTTTAGATGTACTATAGAGAAAAATCACAGGAAAACCCAAAGCATTATTACTTTTAGCTGACCTGAGGGATTTAGTGACTTAGGTTTGAGGTATAGAAGAAAAAAAAAGATCAGCTGCATATTGGCTCTTACCATCTTAATGGTGGACACTTTAACCAACATTTGGAGTGAAAACATACCAAATTTCATCACACTCAAAACATTTGGATGAAACTTGTTAATCAGTTTGGCCTGATGACAGAGGTTTGACCCTACACACAAGAAGTGTAGGAACCGACGAGTGATTGATATGCTACCTTCAAAACTGCAGCTTGGGATTGCATTTTGCCACAATATTATACAACCCTTGGCAAGCAACGAGCAGTCTATCCCTCGTTACACCATCTGGAGAAAAAAAACAACAGCAAAAAAGCCCTAACACACACACTCTGTTTTGGCAAAGGCACATGTGGGCTCTAGCCTACCTGAGCCAAGAGCTGTCTTCGGCTTCTAAAAAGAATCTGGCTGATTCAGAGGCTTGTGACAGCCCCTCACTATGTTTTCATCTTACATCAAAATCAGAAAAATCACATCAATCTTTCAAATAGCAGCACATTCTCAAACACTATACTATTTAGTGTTTTTTTCATGCCCTTTAAAGCTGCATGCCGTTTTTCATGCCCTTCATGCCCTTTAAAGCTGCTATATGCCTGAACAAGTTTTCTGTTAAAATCCAATTCAGTTTCCAGTTTAAGTTCAAAGTGATCTCGGGAGAGTCAAAGGATACAAAGAATCATTAGGTATTGTGAAAACAAATAAAAAAATGAAAAAAGTTATTTTTTTAATTCTCAAGAAGTGCTTGAATTGATTTCCAAAACATGCCAGTCATCACTGAAATTTAAACCTAAATATTTAATAGGCAAGCAAAGGCTTTTTGGTTTATTACTTGTTTGCAATTGATGCAAGAGGAAGAAAGGAGCTGTTTGCTTGGTCTTATAAGGAAACCTTGGGGATACTGCTGCAGTCCACGGAGGAACAAGGGGAGCCCTCAGCTATCTGATGATCATTTAGAGCAGGAGTGTTGCCATGAAAACAGGCCTACCCTGTTTTGCCCCATCCTCTTGCTTCAGGCTGATGATGCCCCTTAGCTGTGGTGATGCAGGCTTTTGTGTGACCATGAGGCTAATCTGATTAGGGAACTGATCTGACTAAAAATAATCATAAAGTATTAAGGAATGCATGGATATTTTTGTGGCAGTACCAGCTTACACACACACACTGTGGCTCTAATTTCCCAGGTGCAGATGCAAAGAAATGTTTTCCATCTTGATCTCATGTAGTATTTCTTAGCTCCTGAAGCACCCATCTCCAAAGACAAGGCACAAACAGCCGAGGAGGGGCAAAGCAACCCCCTTTCTCCTCCTCTCGCTCCCCCTGCCCACAGGCAGGGACTGTTAATCCCCCTCAGCCACTAAGGGGTTCCTGACTGCTGGGAGGGCTGTGCCCCGGCCAGAGGCAAGGGGCTGCCTGGTGGCAGCCTGGGCTGTCCCAAGGACAGGCAGCCTTGGCCCTGCCATGCGCCCAGCAGCACCCTCCACCACTCCCCCATCTTCTGCAGGAGGCATATGTAGCAAGGGGTTGAGAGGGAAGGAAGATGATCAGGAATAAGGGTTAGGAAAAGTAAAAAAATAATTCGACATAAAACATCTCAAAAACTTGCTATTTGGAGTTTAATTGATCCAGTGAGTGGACAGGGGGAGGAATTGAAACGGAGCTCTTCTACCCAGTTTGTGCATATTTTTCACAGAATGAATTAATGCCTCACTGAAAAGGTGATTTGCAGTTGGCATTTCAGGCAGCCTTACTGCCTGGCTCTGGAATTATTCCCATTGTTGTTCACACAAAGGGAAAATAAACTCAACCACTTGGCTTCCTTTTCCCTGAAATACATGTCTAAGATCACAGCTTAGAAAGGAAACTAAATGGCAGATGGCAGCATCTTTGCAAAGTACGTGCCCTCTGAGCTATACAGACTGGCAAATTAATTTGTTCAAAGAAAAAGACAGAGAAAGAGAGCTTTTCTTTGAGTAAGAAAGAATAAGAAAACATTGAAGTTCTCTCTAAAAGTACTGGGGCAGCTCTTAGTTATGTTGTTACCACATAGCCAAAAGAAACGATCAAGAAATTATTTACATTCCTTTCCTTTGGGGCATTACTCTTCATTGCATCAGTAGCAAGAAAGGCTTCTAAAGAATAATTTGAAATTTTGTGCATTTAGATTGTTTGTCTTCCCCTCACCTTAAACCACACAGTATGGGGAGGCTTCACTCCACACACCTCAGGCAGGATTGCCTGTCCTCCTTTGTGTACCCGGCAGAGTTTAGCCAGACACCCCCTGCCTCTCCAGCAGCTCTTACCCTGCTTTGCATGACAGTGCCAGGAAATCAATTATTTTCTCCCAAGCAGCAGGACAAAGCATTACTGATGTTTGCATCAGCCCTCATGTTTCCTGGCTTTTTCCGTATGAGGAGAGTGAGTCAGAGCACACCTTCTTCCTCGCTAGATAGAAAGCACCAGAGGAGACACTGGCTGTGTCATCTAATGAACTCCCACGTCAAGCACTTGGTCACACAGCAAAGCAGTGTTCCTCCCATGGCCTGTGTGATCCCACAACAGCTGGCCTGGCAGCTGCTTTACCGCATTTCATATCATTTTTGCTTCATGCTGCCTTTGATATCAGAATAGCTGGGAAATAAATGGAACCACAGATTGCAAACTGCTTTAAAATCTCTTTTGTTCAAGAGATCTCTCAGATAAAAATAATGCTGAAAGGAGATCGCTGAAAGTGAGAGAAGGGTTTAAGATGTTGAGGGAGACCTGCACAGAGTTTAAACATGCTCAGGAGAATCCCTGTTTTTTCCAGCCACGCTATGAGCCAAACAGCTTCCTCCAGAGAAGGTCTGAGTTCATGTTATTTATATAGCAATCTCTTCTGATTCTACTCAAAGACTAAGCACCCCCGAAGTTTGGAAAATGATCAAAAGGGGGGGCTGATCTTACGTTGCTTCTATAAGAAAAAGAGTCTCCCAGAAGAATGTCTCTCTGTGAAACTGCTCTATTTAATTCTTACAACCCTGAGGTTTGTATTAAGATTTGGACCCTTAACTTGCTTGGCAGATTTTATTACCGTATTACCTGCCTCCTTGGGGTATACAGCTGCTCAATGAGCTTGTGTTTATAAAGCTCTTGAAGGTCCACAGATGGAGAGCTAAGAGAAGCAATCTATATTTTTACCGTGTATATTCATGTACCCTCTTTCTCCTTAAGGCTTGGCCTTGAATACATGGATAACTAAGGTATGATACGATTCCCCTTGGGCACAGTGACAGAACATATTTACTCTATTGCTTCATAAAGTTGATTCCTATCCAAGCAGGAGCCAACACATCCCAAAGAAAAGTGGGTGATAAAAAGAGAATTTTGTCTGTTGAGTTGCATCAGAATCAAGGCAGACAGCCATCCTCGGTGTCAGTGATGCTAAGGGCACAATGCACCAAAGCAGAGCAACAGAAAACACTGAGCAACACCGCGTACAAGTTGCTGCATAATATTCTCTGGAGCGGCACTGTAATCACATGCTTTACCCATGCCACAGTAGAGTCTCAGTAAAAGTCAAGCTGGGAGGAGGAGGAAGACTGCTTTCCCTGCTTTTCAACTCTGAATATGCTCGAGGCCATCCTTTACATAACACTACTTTGCCTATGTTTTGAGAAATCCTTCAATATAGACAATGAGTCTATATTTACACCTACATCAACCCACTAGGGACAATGCAATTACAGGTGGAGAAGCCAACTGGAGAGTTTCCAATTATTCTGAGAAGTCGCAATTGCAATGGTTATGCTTCCCTACTCACAATAGGAAAAAGAGAAAGCAAAACGTGCTGGCAGCGTAACGAGTGCACAGAAATGGGCCCTGTTATGTTTAGGCAAAGACAGACAAACACACATGCACACACATTAGGAAGAAGTTTGCTTAGCTGTTTTCCTAGTTACCAGTCACAGCAAACACCCCTAATTAGGAAGGCCCACAGACAAAATATGTAAGAAATCAGAGTTAGTATTCCTGACTACTCACACAGTTCTTCAGGATTTGAAATTTATGCTCCCCAGTGAAAACTTTAAAAGTACACACGAAGGACATCTCTAATGACATAAGTGATAAAATTGAGTTGAAACAGGAATTCAGATTTACTCTTTACCAGAATGCAGTTCTTCCTGCAGCTTTATTAGATACCCGAGATTATCAGCCATATTCTACCCAGCTGGGAGATAAGTTATTAACTAAGAAATTCTCATGAACTGTTCACCAATAACAGTTTGTGAGAAAACTTCCTCAATTTTTGCCTACAACAACTCTCATAGGGCTCAAGTTAAACTCTGATCTGAGCACAAATGGAAAAGCGGTTAACTGGCTGCCTTCTCCAGAGACACCCAGGTTTCTTTCACTGAGACTAATAGACAACGTTCAAAATTTTCGTAAAGGGAATAAAGTGAAAAAATAAACGTTCTTTTGGGAAAGAGGGTGGACTAAGTAGGCATAACTGGTAACCCAGAATGGGTTTACAGTTTAGCTAAGGAGGCAGCAACCCATTTATGATCCCAAAGAGTATTTTTCAAACTTGTGTCTCAGCTGAGGACACAATTTGCTGCACTTTTGAAATATTGTGGAAGAATGAGGACAAATTTACTCCTGTGGATTCACAAGGGTATATATTTACCAATTTACTACAGCGTGCACTCCTTTATTTGATTCATCCAAAAAACTCCAGTTACTATGAGCCCATTTTTAAATCTCTGCCACAAGAGATATGGCCTCTTGTGTTGAGTATATGTTCTATGAATGTGTAACTGTAATGTTGTGCAATGGTCCTTTCAACTGCAAGCTTCAGAAAACTAAATGCTGACAAATTGTCTGGGGTCATGTCTGTGAAATGCTCCATGTGGTATTTGAAAGAGCCTGACACTACCTTGCTCTCAAATGTTAATAGCTTTGCAAAAAATGCCCTCTTCTGCAGCTGGAATTTTTCTTGTTCAATCGCCAGTAAAAGTAGGTTTTCATTTAAGTTTGAGCAGAACCCCATCTACCATTTAGTTATCATAAAGTGAAAAGAAACATGTTTCCAGTCTTCGTTGTAAAGGCAATTATATATAGCTAACAGCCAGAAGTGCTGGCCCTCAGCTGGACTAAGCTGTGCTGAGGTCAGTGGGCCTGTGAGCATGTACACCAGCTGATGGTTACACCAGTTCCTTAGCGGGAAAGCACGACTCCATGTGTTTAAGGCAAACGGCCAAGCCAATAAAATGTCATTCCAGCCTCCTTCAGCGCAAAGAGGCGGCAAACCCCACTTTTCCGAGAGGACTATCTCTTCTCTGCAAAGTAACTTGTTTGGAAAGCCCAACCGGCACTGCAGGCGCTCCGTGCTGCAGCTGGCGAGGCGCCAGGGGAGCATCCCAGGAATACCGACCAGCTGGAGGGGAGGGGGCACAGCCAGCTGCAGACAGCCACCACCTGGCTATGGTAGAGCTGCAGGTATTTGTCTCTGCCAGATTTAAGGCAATGCAATCAGAAAACCATGCCCAGAAAAGTTCCTATAAACTGGGGAATCTCAATCATGACGAACCAATTACCAAAAAAAAAAAAAAGAAAAAGAAAAAGAAAAAAGTGTATGTCTAGGAAATGTTTTTCACATATTTGAGAATAAGTCACCTGGCTGAAGTAGGGGCCATATTTTCCAAGCTGCAGACAAAAGTCATTTGTTTCGTTGGGGGTTTTTTTATGTTACACTTCTGTGAGAGACAGGTGCAATTTTGAAAGCAACATCTTGCATTAAATGTATCACAACTACTTCACAAAGGGAATTAGAAACTTGAAGCTTGACTTATAAATAGCTCACGGTGACAAATGCTTCACAACATAGCTTCACATTAATTACTGTAATGCAAACATGAAAAAAACTGAACAGCAACCTGTTCCTGGATGGACAGAGCAAGGCTCTGGGACCTCTTCAACATGGGGAATATTTACAGGGAAAAGAAAAAAAAAATGCCCATGTAGCCACAGTGTCACAGCATCCAACAATTTCCTTGGACATCTCATAATATCTAATGCTTTTTCGTAAGCACAAAAAGTTGGAGCTAGGCTATTATGTGATCACCTAAACTCACTGTTTACAAAACTTTCTAGCCTCATTGCTATGGAAGAAATGAGAAAATAATGTGAATTCTAGCTATTTTTCAGCCTTTAAAAAAAATCTCTATCACAGGTAAAAGATATATAACAATTACAATAAATATAGGTATCATACAGATACACCTGAGATATGGAAGAATCCCTCCAGTAACTGTCTATCAATAAGAGCTATGCTCTGAGGTTATAAAAATGTATTTATACATAACAATAATCAATGTTTCCAGCCTGAAGTGCCCCCAGTTTTGATACAGTTAAAAGCAAAGTTCCCCAAGCATCATGACCAATACCTTAATGGGCAGGTTCAAAGCCATTTTAGAACTTTTCCCAGTAAATCCAAAAGTTTTAATTGTTTGTACTTTTCCTCCAATGCCCCCGATAGCATGTGAATTATGGGAAGTAGATTCATTATCCAGTTCAATGAGTTATCATCACCACAGATACTGTGTGATTTCAGGTGTTCCAGTCTTCACATAATTGTTACTCCTCCTTTTTGTGACAAAGATTAATTGAGAATGGCAGTGCCGCTAGGGTAGGCATCTATATAATCAAGGCCACTGTCATCTATTCTACGTGTCATAACCTAGACCACTGTTTCACAGACATCGCTGTGAATACAAAGGAAATGAAATAGTGAAATTTAAGAAGGTTAAGGCAAGAACAGCAGTATACTTGATTTCAAACACTATTACTTGACGGTAATTTAACCTATTGACTCTGGTAATAAATTATGTAAAAATGTTTCATGAGTAATAAAGATTTTGTTAAAGCAGTTTTAAAGGGTTTCCCCTTCAATTTTTTTCTTTTTTAAGACCTCAAAGCCTCTCTTTTTTGCCCTAAACTTTCATTAGATGCAAAATATTGTAACCAATTTGGTGGTGACATGAGCTAAGGAACCTTGCTGTGAGATTTCACAATAGAGCACAGCACAATAGCTAAAGAAAATAATGGTTGTGGCTATGGTAACCCAAAGTGAAAGATGTTATTTGCATCAGTTTATAACCACACTGAGATGCAATTTACATGTTACTGCTGTAACAGGACATGATTGATGTAATCACAAATGACCTATCACAACATGAAGTCACAACGTGTTTTTTAAAATTGTTTCTGAAAAAACATTCATGGGAAAAAATGCACAGATGTGACACTTGCCATCTCCTGGGCAACTTTAAAAGAAAAAAAAAAGAAAATAAAAAGAAAAGAAAAAGATTTCTGCTTAAAATTATTCTACTCTTTCATTTTATGTTCTTCATTTCTTTTCTCTCCCCTTTAGTTAGTGCAAAAGATATATACTTAAAATGCCTGCTACTAAAGTCAGCAGCAAAACTCCCATTAACAGCAGCATGCACTGGCTCCAGGTAAATCACTTGCAATCAGCAATATAGCAAGACAGAACTGCTGATTGGCATGTCCCAGGTTCTAATATTATTTTGAGTTGAGTAAAAGCTAGCTATTAACCATTCCAGATTAATATCTGACCAAGCATAGCTGGTTTGCTAAAACTTTAGAAACCCATCCACTGTACAGATGGTCCTCAGGGTCTGGTCTGTCCTTTCATCTCTTTCCACATGGATTCAGCTGTGTGATACCACTGTTGGAGACTTTGGAGAAGACTAGGTTGTCACAAACATACAGTGACTATTACCAAGAGACTTGTTTTTAAAAAATGACCAAAACAGTAAGAGGGCTACTAAAAATGTAATGTTGAGACATGCCAAATGGGCTAAAAAACACATTTCAATTTCCTATGAATACCAGATTTTATGAAATCATACTTTTTTTTTCTGGTTAGCAAACCAACTGTGAACGTTTTGCTTTTATGAAATACCCAAACCCAGACAGGCACAGCATCCAGTTTGGACAAGATTGAATCTTGATCTATCACCACTTTGTCTTCCACCACCAGCACAGGGGGTGCTCCAAGGCCAGTTTTATTCAGTCAGATTTACCAGGAAGAAAATGCAGCTACAGAAGCTCCACGCAGCCACATCTGGTGCAGACCAGGCTCCTAGTCACCACGAGAGAAGGCAGCTACTCCCCAGTCGTACTGAGGCCAATTGCTATCACCCAACTCCCTGAAGAGTGCTCTCCGCGTATGAAAATCGCTGAACAGTGTGTGGCCAACCTAGTAGCTCTCAAGTCTCTGCTCAGAGAAAGCAGGGAAATATTTTCTGCACAGAAAATACTTCCTGAGCTGCAAAACTTGGATGGGAATTTATAGCTAGAAATCTCTTGATGTACAAACTAAGCCAGAGAGAAAAGCTGCTCAAACCAACACTGAGATCTCACCTCCGTACATCGTCAGCCAAGGAATGGTCCTTCATGCCAAGCTCACGTTTCCTAACCAGTAACTTATCCCACTCCCCTCAGCCACGGTAAACCTGATGTTTGTGCTGATCAAAATAGTCCTAAATATTTCTTTCAACTGTTTGATCTTCTGCAATTGAAAATTGCACTTCACAGCTTAGTCATGATGGAAACTTTACTTTTTAACTTGCAAATTATTTCATTGAGGAAAAATAGGTGCATAATTCATTCTTAAGCATGAGAAAAAAGCAATGAAAATACAGTTTAATTATTTTATGTAGGCTGTCTTGGCATTTCTTGAAAAAGAACAGAAAATTCTGTTTTTATAGAGGAACATTCATTGAAAAAATATGAAGTGGAAAATACAGAAAAGTCACTCATACACAGATTTGATTTCATGTAGAGTTAACTTTTAACTCTTAAAAGACTCCGCAGTAGCTCTTTAGAGGTTAGGGAAGTTTCGGTAGCATAGGCACTTTTACTGGAAATTCTAAAACTTGCATTTTCCCTATATAAGACTTAGAAGCTTTTCATAAAATTCCCTAATGCATAGTCATTCCTACCTTCTGTTCACATTAAGAGCAGTTAGTAAATATTGAAAAATAATTTATAAATCCCAAATTTATTTCCAGAGATCAATTCTTCAATTCAGTGATGAAATACAGCATAAGCCATCTGCAAATCAGCATTCATGAAAAGAGAACTGTTAGTATGAAAGAATCACTTGTGCAAATACTTGCTTTCGCATTCAGTTACTGCCTAGGGTAAAGCCCATCATCAATATTTCTGTGAACAAGGAATGACTCTCTATGTACAAACGGCATATCTTAAAACATAGCCTGATTTTCGGAACATATTTGTCCTCGTTGCCTTTGAAGGAAGAGAAGGGAAGCCAGCCTCTTTTAACATATGACATCTGGGACCCCCCAAAGTAGAACTGATTTTTCTAAAAAACATGGGCCTGAAATGAATGCTTGTACTTTCCTCCCCTCAGCCCAAGACTGTGGCTCCTACATCTACTACAGTCCCTTTCCACATATATTCTTAGAGGAAGGTCTTCCTTTGCAGCACTGATTTGATTTCAGGTCCATTACACCCAGGCATAGCAAAAGCATTTGGAATATTTAAGAAACCTTCAAATGAAGTTGCCAGAGAGGAGCCTGCAATCTCCTGTTAAATCACCTATGCCATCTGTCCAGAATTTCCTCAAGAAATTACTATGAAAACATACAGCCAAGAACTTAACGGCATCCCCAGATTTCTTTGTAGATGTGTTCTTAATGTTCAGGATAATTATCTTCTCAACAAGATTCGGTAATGATCACAGACTTTTCCTTAGGTAATTTAAGAACTTCATAAATGGTGAAGACATTTCAGTGTCTTGGTCTATATACAGATGAAAGACACAATCATAGAAAACTCTTACAAAAATCTCTCTTCAGGGAAAATGAGAAGAGCTTACTACATTTACTAAATAATTTAGCAGCTGCATTCCCTCTTTTTTTCAGGGAAAGGAATAGGTACATTTTGGCAGAGATGCACAGTGTTAATTTGACTCAGTCGTGCTCTGCCTAACAGGCTCCTGGGTATCAGGATAAGCAGCTGCAGCCTCCCTCAGCTTCTCACCCGGGGTCATCCCTGGGGCTCAGCATCCTGACTGCCTCCACTCAGCACCTACGTTATGCCTCAGCAGTAGATAGCGACATGGTATGGATTACAATTATGGCAACACGTCAGGCTTCAAGAGCTGTGGTTTCTATCATGTGTGTCCACCATGATATAGTTACATTAATGCAAGCGCACTTACATAGGAGGGGCTTTCTTGAAAGCAAAAGATCAACAACCTCTCAGCAGAGACAGCAGTGTTCCAAAATATTAGCAAAATGTTGCAGTTGGCGAGTAACGTTTGCTGAACTCACTTGATGTCTGCTTGAAAATTGCCCATGAACAGTTAGCAAGATTCTCGAGTGTGCTCATTATCTGGAGGATTATTCTTGATGTGCAGTCAGCTTGTGAAAGGTTTGCTGCGAATACTCACAGTCTCCATCAGGTCAATTACTTACAGAAGTTACACAGTACTGCTTTCTGTGCTCCGACTGGGTGTCTTCTCTGGCTGGCACAGCACAAGCACAATTAAGTGCACAACTTCGAGTCACAATATGGAGACACAATGCTAAACATTTGCTTTTTACAATCATCTACCCTAGCAAAGCTTGAGCCTTTGATTACTTATACTATGACAGCCAAGTTGGGAAAAGGGACAGATTGAATTAAAACATTTTTAAAAACAAAGAGCCAAGAGCTCAACGTTGCTGCTGCCCTGCTAAAAAGCTTTCTTTCACCCCACAGAACAAAGGAAAGATGACAGCACTTCCCTTTGCCTATGTCAATGTCCCCAAACGTGACATACTCTATCCCAACAGATAAATCCAAAGCTGATATAAGCTTTCTGCTCTCCCTGTGACAACCCATATCCTGCTGTTAGAGGGTCTTCAAATTTCAACACCAAATTCAAGAACATCGTGGCAAAACTAAAAAAAAAAAAGTCATCCTTATAGTGACAATATACTGAATCCAGAATCAGGACTAGAAACACAATATATTAATGAATTTGCTACACATTTTAATATTTAAGGCAGCTTTTGATATATGTACTATTGACTAGGTTAAAAATGTTCTGAAGAACTTCCAGGCAAACTGCTAAAGGAACCACAATAACATGCAGGCATTGAAGTGCTTTCAGTTGTTATTTAGATGAAAGTAGTGACCTTAGTTCACATACTCCTAGAAATAAACTCCTCTTTTCCAAATGAGTAATTAACACAAGAGTTTTAAAGCACTATAATTTGAGCACATTAATTTTACACTCTGATTTCATTCCTTGTAATTCACATCCTTGATATACAAGTCCCACATATTGCATGGCTGCAGAGTTTAGTTTCAGGTCACAACACATGACAAGGAAAAGGTTTGCTGTCACAGACTTTGATACTGTGAATAATTTTGCAAGATACCTTCAACACAGCAGTAAGTCTAGGAAAGCCTGAGTTAGGCTCTTGTTTAGGTCCTTGACAAATTAGCATTGTCTTTAATAACAGAATTTGGCAACCTCTGAAATTCTTGACTGCTAAATCATCACAAAATACGTATTTCACTGCTTAGTTCATGTTTCCCTGCCTAATCAAGCTATGTATTTTCTTGCTTGTGCAAGGGGATGGAATAAGGGGTGGATATTGTCCTGGTTTCAGCTAGGATAGAGTTAATTTTCTTCTTAGTAGCTGGTACAGTGCTGTGTTTTGGATTTAGTGTGAG
Source organism: Gymnogyps californianus (assembly GCF_018139145.2). NCBI lineage: Eukaryota > Metazoa > Chordata > Aves > Accipitriformes > Cathartidae > Gymnogyps > Gymnogyps californianus. Next base: position 22,765,439 of record NC_059477.1, on the reverse strand, counting down.
AATACTGTTGATAACACACTGATGTTTTAGTTGTTGCTAAGTAGCACTTATCTTAAGTTAAGGATTTTTCAGTTTCTCATGCTCTGCCAGCAAGCAGGTGTGCAAGAAGCTGGGAGGGAGCATGGCCAGGGCAGCTGACCTGAACTAGCCAAAGGGATATTCCATACCATGGAACGTCATGCTCAGTATATAAACTGGAGGGAGTTGGCTGGGAGGGGTGGATTGCTGCTTGGGCATCAGTCAGCAGGTGGTGAGCAATTGCCTTGTGCATCACTTGTCTTCTCTTGGGTTTTATTTCTCTCTTTTCTTTGTTATATTCCTTTCCATTATTATTATTATTATATTTTGTTATTATTATTGTTAGTATTATGTTTTATTTTACTTTAGTTATTAAACTGTTCTTATCTCAACCCACAAGTTTTTGGTTTTTTTTTTTTCCTCTCCTCCCCATCCCACTGGGAGGGGGAAGCAGCTGTGTGGTGCTTAGTTCCTGTCTGGGGTTAAACCATGACAGCAAGCTAAACGTTGTTGGAATTACTGTGCAGGAACAGTGTTACCAGAAATAATTTGTAGGAGCATTTGCCCTATGGCCGAAAAAATACACGACACAGCTACTTATCTAACCCCCTCTGCGATCCTACAAAGAGTGAGAGAGATCAGTCCTGAAGGCGACAATAAACTCAGCTAAAATAGCAGGCCAAGACGCCTCAGCAAATTTTGTTTTGTTGTTGCACTATTTGCCAATTTTGTTCGTGCTATTTTCTTCCAAAACTGTTCCCCATATATAGCAAAAAGCTTGGGTAAAGCAGGAACGTGAACTTTAATCTTCACATCTTCACCTCACAGCAGAGTAGGAATAGCACAGACCCATCACAGGAAAGCAGGGAGCTCTCTCTTTGTTTTTCCCTTCAGTCTTCCTAAAAAATAATTAAATCTAAAATTTCATTTGTCAGGAAAAATACAGACAGTTCACTCTTAACCACTTCACCTGCACTTTGCTCAAAAATTACCACAGGGATGGTGTAAAACACTCCAAACCGAAGAACACCATCTAAACTCTTATTTTTCTTTAAAAAAGGCAAAACAAACAAACAAAAAAACCCAAATGAAACACACAACAGAAAAAGATAAATTTGTTTCAAGAGACAGCAATCCAAGGGCCAATACGAGAAATATTCATCCTGGACAGTTATCTGTAGATTTCATAACTGAGCAAAAAATTCCCTACAATAGCTTGGAATCTTTCTTCAAAATGGTGTAAGGCTTTTGTTGCTTCTAATCCTTTCAGAGCACATAAGATTGGACATCACAGCCATGACATTGCTGGACTGAAAAGCTATTTTATGTAATTTTGTGGTTTGTAAGAAGCACTGGTTACAATTTTCCTTTCCCTCAGATATCTGCACAGTATTCATGGTAACTAATACACCTGCCTTTATTAAAGAAAAGATGTAGAAGAATATACACATTTAGAGAATGCAATATATAGTTTCCTAAAATAATTCATCATACGCAGAATATTAGAAGTATTTGTGAGACCTTAATGCTGGAGTCCGTTAAATACACCGATCTACATAGCTCTTACTCTACATCTCCAATCCATGACTGCTGTATTTCTTTATTAACACAGTCTTCTAGACCTTGCACTCATATGTTTTCATTACGTTACGGCATTTCACGCTTGGTGTTTTTCCCCGCTGGGGTTTCCAGTGGGGGTGGTTATCAGAGATTCACAACAAAGCCAGAAAGAAAACCAACCTACCAGATCAGAGATGTGTTTTGCCTTTCTCAGAACTGTGTCCCAGTGACTCCAGTGGGTTGTTACAGCAGGACAGATCCCCTCTCCAGACATTACAGTAGCATTTGTGTATATATTTATCACAACTGTATTTATTTACAAGGATGTACATGTGTGCACAAAGATCATTGTGTTCTGCAGCCCTATGGGGCAATTAAAGGCCTCACGTAAATATACTGCTCCCAAACATTTACTGCTACTGCTTGGTGGGATAAGATCACAAACCCCAAGTCCTGTGACAAGTAGCGAAGGAGATCACAGTCAACCTCTACCTCATTAAATTGCCCCAGTTATAGGGCAAAACCCATTGAAACTGATGAAGCTCTGAGGCCACAAATTCACATTATCCTATTTCATGGAAGGGGAGAGGGGTACACAGGTTCTGGTCATTAAATAACTAAACGTGCATGTAATGAAGACTAGCAGGACAGCGCTAGCTATAAGAATCTATAAGGAGATTACAGTCTGTACATATTTAGCAAACGTTCAGATTGTTTCTCTGCTGTTTTTACACCTCAGTGTGAAATAGTGACACAGGTAACAGTCCTTTAACTCTGATAGCCTGCCTAGAGGGGCTGGGGGGGTGTCTGTCTGCACAAACCCCAAGCAACAGATCACCTGGCAGGAGACCCTGCCACCTCCAGCCACACTCTCATCTGCTTTTGCAGAAAGGAAAAAGAGACCATACATATCCAACATGGGGGAGGCACGGGCTCCTTAAAAAGCGTTTTGATGAAATCCAAGCAACGTGTCAAAGCAGCGTGGAAACAGAAAGGACATTTGTAAGACAGGGCTTCTATCTTTTTATCTGAATCCGTATATGATTTGTTCTATCCAAAGTAAATATTAAATATTTCAAAGACTCTTGTGTAAAGCTCATCTGTTGCATGCTTCTACTATCCTTTAGCTCTGAAGCAATGCAACAGTAAAACCCAGTAACATGGAGCCTACAGGCACTCTCCAGCTACTGGTGTGCCTTGGAGGAGTCAGCACTGATCCAGCAGGCTTAATGCAGCTTGTCTCATTTCCACGAAATGATGATAAACAGAACTGGTTCCCAGGAAACACGCTAAGAGCAAAGGAAGCTTCAGGGCTGGCACATTCCCTGGATCCAGGGAAACCTCAAAGCTCGCTGGTGCCGGAGGCAGGACTGGCACAGCAGCGGGGAAGAGCTGCCGGTGCAGGAACCCTGGTTGGGTAGGCAAGTGCTCTGCATGCTGGCCAGCGAAGTGACACCATTAATAGGCTGCCATCGTGATTTATCTTACGTGGTATACAAATTATGTTTGCTCATGAAAAGTAAAGACTGGTCTGGGGGGAGAGGAGAAGGAAGCCAACAAGAATAACTGAACTGTGTTAATTTATTTCTAGACTTTTATGGAGTCCACTTGGGCACTGATCTTTACATGGGTAAGACAGCATATGTATCTCTCTCTCTCTCTCCTGTACCTTTGCCAATCAGTCCCATTCTGTCTGATTTCCACCAAAGCATGCTCTTTTTAGCAGGACAGACATTAACAACATTTAGACTAAATGAGATTTGTAGGTATTCATGTGCATAGTTGCCACTGATGCTATTAATCCTAAGATAAAGTACATTATTTTTCATTCTTTAAATAATTTTAAAATGTTCCATGGCATATTTTGAAAGATTGTCCAGAAAAAATGCTAGGAAGCAAGAAAATGCTAGAAAACAGAAAATTATTTTCATATACCTTTAAAATTACCTAAATAGCCAAAATGCTATGCATGCTAAACTTTTTTTATATATTATCATCCATGAGAAATTATCAATCATAAAAGCGTTACTTCAGTTATACTGCTATATTCTAGTACACTATCTTGCATTGTGGTACCTCATAAGAAAAAAAAGGATATCCAAGAAATGCATTAAGACACTTAGCTTATTAATGGCCAGTCATATTTAAGCTCATTTTTCTTGCCCTAGGCTTTTATGATCTAACAACGGAAAAATTTTCTTCATATTTTTCAGAAATAACAGAAAATTCCAAGAAATGGAAGCTGCTGCTAGTAAAAGAAGAAAAGCTGAGTATCATCAGGGTTAATAGCTCCTATTTGAGATCCATGAATGATTACAGAGTTACTTTTCTATATCGAACTTTCAAGTTTCATTAATAATATGCTGCCTCTCTGGGACATAGGTGCGCTCATGGTACGAAGGCTATTTATTCATCACATGAAATAGAAGAGCTAGAGGAACAATGGCTTCAAAGGTCTCATGCTTATACGTTTTGACAGTAGTTTGTTGGGCAAGCGCTCTTTGGTACTTAAGTATAACTCGTCCTACTTCCTCCTACACTGGCCACAGACAACTCAGTAGCATATCCGTAGCCAGAAAAAACGTTTCCTTTGGCAACATAAGAACTCGACCTATAAATCCACATTCCTTTGACTTTCTCATCAATGAACCCAACAAATGTGAGAAAAGCATCCCTTTCTTGGTCATTCTTATCAGCACAACTCACAAAGAGTTTGATGCAAGGCAAGCCATTCGAGAAACGTGGGGAGACGAAAACAACTTTAAAGGAATTAAAATCGCCACACTATTTCTTCTCGGAAAAAATGCAGATCCTGTGTTAAATCAAATGGTAGAGCAAGAAAGCCAAATTTTTCACGACATTATTGTGGAGGATTTTATCGACTCTTATCATAACCTCACTCTGAAAACGTTGATGGGGATGAGGTGGGTAGCAACGTTTTGTTCAAAAGCAAAGTACGTTATGAAGACAGACAGTGATATTTTTGTAAATATGGATAATCTTATTTATAAGCTGCTCAAACCTAACACCAAACCAAGGAGAAGGTACTTCACTGGTTACGTTATAAATGGAGGACCAATAAGAGATGTTCGCAGTAAGTGGTACATGCCGAGAGATTTGTATCCCGACAGCAATTACCCACCCTTCTGTTCAGGCACTGGCTACATTTTTTCAGCTGACGTAGCAGAACTGATTTACAAAACCTCCCTTCATACCAGACTTCTTCATCTTGAAGACGTGTACGTTGGACTCTGTCTTCGGAAGCTGGGCATTCACCCCTTCCAAAACAGTGGCTTCAATCACTGGAAAATGGCCTACAGCTTGTGCAGGTACCGCAGGGTGATCACAGTGCACCAGATAACACCAGAAGAAATGCACAGAATTTGGAATGACATGTCCAGCAAGAAACATCTTAGATGTTAAGATTTTTACAGATGTAAATACCTTTTTTTTAAATTTTGGTTTAGTCTGGTTATTTTTTGACAAAATGATCTGCTGACTTACAGGTTAAACTGTGGGATATTAACTGTGAGAGGATTTTTAATGACTGATTTTTCATTCTCATTTTGACTACTGGTTTACAGGCTTCAGTCTCTTTTCATAAGGACGTTACACCAACCGAAAGGATCTAGAGTCAAATCTCAGATTTTGTATATTATCCTCTATCACACATATCAGCTCCTGCATCTGTATGAAAAAGGACAGTAATAAACTATTATGAGCTGCTTAACAGTTCATGCCCCAGTCTCTGAGATAAGACTCAGGCCCTAAGAAATGAAGAATTACAAACATACTTTTATTCCTTTTTTGACACCCTACAACCATCTCTATTTAGAGCTTTGTTAATAAATTGAGCGGTACACATTTGCACTGAGCTATACACCTATCTTGAAATGTATATTTCATAGTACAATGTGTGCAATTCCCAAACAGCTTACTGATGGTATAATAGCAGAATTTAGACAGGTAAGAACATCAAAGTCTCAAAGGCCTTAGAAACAAAGCCACACACTGAAGTATATTTTTATCCACCAAATGGTATTCCTTTAAATTCTTTCAGAAGATACTCTGTTTCTTTCCACTGCCTGAAGTAGCCCCTAAAAGATCTAATACAATTTTAAAATGAAGTAGAACCTGTAGGTGAAATAAGACAGGATATATATGAAAAACTGTCTTAAAAATACATAAGAAAAGTATGAGTATCTTTTAATTTCAAAGCAAGTGCAATGTTTCTCATAAGTATCAGTGGATCTCTCCATTAAGCATCTTGCATAGCAATATATAATTATATTGAATGATAGAAGTGTCAATAAGCAGCATATTTCTTCAACATCAGTCAGTGCACTATTTACCTAAAAAAAAGTAACACAAAAGCAGCTTTTTAAGGGTAAGCTCTACTTTTTCCTACAGAAAATGTATGAATGAGATTCTACCAGATTTTTAATGGTGTAGAAAAGTAGAATTTTGTCCAATAAGAGAATGCAATCAATTTTCTGTTGATTGGGCAACAGAGTACACAACAAGTACAACTTTCACAGTAAAACAGAGGGCTTTTAAGAATCACCTATTAAAGAAAAACAAATTCTAGCCTTTGTTACAAGTCTGCAGCTCCCAGGTTACTCATCACAGAGCCAATACTCACTGAGGTCCCGCTCAAGAGATCCCCAGAGCATGTAACAGAAATCAAATAGACAAGATTTTATTCAAGTTTCAGAATGTGCTTATGTGTTTTGAATATGAATGTTAATGAAATGTCATGAAAATTATTTCCTGGAAAATTCTTCGATAAATTCAAGCCATCTCTATTCAGCACCACCTTCTAGCAAAGAGCTAAAATATGACACTGCTCAGCAAATAACTTGGAATGAAGAATTCACAGACAAGTTACAAAGATACAAAACTCACCAAATATATTATTAGCTGCAGATTACTCACACTGTCCACAGCACACACAAAAGTCTCATTCGTTTCAGCTGGCGTTATGTGTAACATATGAAAAACTGCTAAGTCTGTACGTTATTCAGGATGTCTATAAAGTTGCCAGAAGTTAACTGAATAAAAATTTAAAGGAAAACTCTGACCTGATTTTGCCATAGGTGTACATAACACTTTACAACAGTAACAGAGGAATGAAGATGCTACCCCAAAAGGTTTGCAGTTTCGTGAGAAATTGTTAGTCTCATTCACAGATGCAGCACTACCGTTTTGAAAGGAACTACTTGTAAGTAAGGTAAACTGTACCTGGCCTTCAAGCCACAACCAGTAGTTGTCTCAAATAAATCTACTTCAGATCCAAAGGTGAAGCTACACAACAGACAGCCCAGGAGTTACTGCTGATCAACAGGAGCTTGTGCACCCTTCATAAATGAAAACCAGTAATTTTATATAAAAATACTGAGTCGCTTGCAGCATAATTAGGATTTATCCTTCCCTAGTTGACCTAGTCCTTGTTAAAGTTGCTCTTGCTTCCTGTCAAACTCAGAACTCTAGCTAAACAAGGTCCAACTAATTGCATAGATGAATAGATAACACACACACACTGATTGGGTGAAGTTCAGTTTTCCTTACCCAAGCCCCAGAATATGCTTGTTTAGGAAGGGAAACGAGGGTGGAATTCATCCCCAGCCCTCAGGTAAATCAGACAGCATAGATGTCATCCTACCAGGAACACACTTTGTAATAATTTCAACCCACAGCCTGCAATCACTTCTGCTATCCCTCTGCGCTGTGCAGTAATTTGGGGTTTCTGAATCCACAACCAAATGGATTTGGTGGCCTTACTTCTCCTGCTGATGCTTCTGTGGCCTTTGGTTAGTAACCAAGAGGACAGCAGGGCTCCCGATCCAGATACCTCAGGGCTCAAGTAGCATGGTAACCTTGAATTTCTCCTAGTACAAGTAGACTGCATTAATTATTGGAAGGTACACCTTGAAAACATTATCTGAAAAAATATATTTCCTGTCATTTATAAATAGATAGATCTTCAACAGAAATGTAAATGTTCATCTTGAAACTGATGTACATATTTCTAAGGCATTTTCTTCCGTATTCAGCTGTATATATGTGTAGAGTCTGCTTGCTATGTAGTATTCTGTTATGCATGGAGCTGTTAGGCATTATATTTGTCCAGTGTTTCAAGAGCCTTAAGCATGTGTGCCCTAACTTTTGAATGTACAAGATTTTTTTTTCTTTTATTGTCAAGTGAATTTAAAAGAACACGACAAAAGCCTAATTTTCTACTTCTATTAATTTTCTGATACTAGACTTCACTAGCTTGTTAGACTTACATAACAGATTTATTATTTTCTCTTTGCTCAGAAATTGCAATATTGCAACCTGGAGCTAGAAAGGGAGCAATACATCTACTCATAGGGACAGCTTACTGTCCCTTCTACTCAGTAGTATTTGTGCCACATGCGGTACTGTTAACAAACAAGTGTTTGCATTAGGCTTCCTTTAATCAAAATAAATATTTATGTTACTTAAAGGTCATTTTGTTTCACTGGGCATGGGACAAATGACAACTTGGTTAAGACATGCTGGCTTCTTATCACTTCAAAAGTGTGACTATAATCACATTTTGATTTCAAAACGTACATGAACAAAGCACATTCAGCAAAGACGCTAGGGGGGAAAGGCCTCTCTTTAGGAGGAGTTTTCCACAAAAGCATTTTTTTTGCTGAAACTGTGAGAGTATTTAAACAGAAGTCTCAAGGTTCATTTTCCATCTTTCCTAATAATAACGTTAAGTATCAATTTTTATTCTTTATTGGGATTTTTTTTTTATCTTTATAATGTAGATGGCAATGGCAATTTGTAAATGAAAAGTGTAATTAACTAGAAAAGCTTGTCAACAGTAACTGAACTTTAGGTGTATCATTATATATGACTGGCTGTACTTATGTATTTATTTGTCTAAATTGTATATATTGTTTTATCTATAGTGTCTGTAGGAGTGCATTCTTTTAGACTAAAGTATTATTTACAGTTTTGTGGGATTGCCAGCAAAGCTGCTAATCAAGATACTATTTTTTTGTATCAATGTCAAATAATAAAAAAAATTAAGAACAAAATCAAATGAAAAATTGAAGGTGTCCTGTAAGTTTTCTTCTTCACTTCTTTCTAGAAATGTAAATGGTATTATCTGAAAACACAATACCAGTGAACAAGCTCATCTGTCATAAGGAAAAATATTGTGCTGTAAAAGCAGATTTTTAAAAAATAATTGGAAAAAAATAAACACAACAAAAATATTACTTTTATTCATTATTTGTGCAATAACTTCATCAAGCTGATGTCCACACTGATCAGGTGTACTACTTCATTTGATGCCAAAGACTTAATCTTAAAACAGCCATAGCAATATCTGGCAAATTAGTAGATGGGTTCCTCATCTGCTTTGCCCTATTCAGCTGCTTTGGCATCCCCAGCTAATGAGACCAAAGTTTGGCAGTTCTAAGGTGGCGAAGCTGTTTGACTCCCTTGGCCCTGCAACATGATTCTTCGCTGCCTCCATGGTACCTTAATGAGTATCCTTGCAGCCATCAAGAGCTACACACAGGAGAAAAAGAGAAGGCACGAATGTCCAAAAACACACATCTCATAAAACCACAATAAACTCACTTTGAAGTTGCTGTGCAACCGCCGGGAGGGTACCTACACAGAGGGAAGGGGTCCCCCCCGGCCTCTTAGAGCCACACACTGACCCTGACAGAGCCTTTCGCTTCCCCAAGGTCCCAAAAAGCACCAGGAAATAAATGAAGCAGCACAATCTGAATACACCCAGATTATCCAGTTAGTCTCATGTAGTGTTTGTCTCTCAGTACAAATACATTAAGATGCTGTTTTGTCCGGTAGGAAGGCCTGGGCGACCTTAGGGTCTTCACATCAAAATAAAACCACAAATCAAAAGAACATAAAGGCAGGACAAGGTCCCTTTTATTGTAAGAACTAGTCAGAATAATTCCTCTCTCTCCATTCTCCCCTTTGCAGTTTCCTATGTAGAACGAAATATCTAACCTCTTCGACTACTGGTTTCAGAGCTCAGTAACCCAAACTCATTCATGAAATTGAGGGGAAAATAACACACGCTCCTGAGAAGAAACGTAGCTTTTGCAAATCAAAGTGTATTTTCTTTGGGTCACCTGTTTCAGAAGCAGCTGAAGCCTGCTACAGAGTCCTCAGGCATCCTGGGAGCATCTGCAGCCACACAGCAACCTTACAAATCATAACGAGATGCTTTAAAACAACTAAGAGTTTCACATACAGTAAAAACCCCTCCCATCATTTTCATTTTTCTCTCATTTTTGCCATAGCAGCCTGAGTCTAATTGCAACACTTACATGGTGTTTAATTAATGTACAGCTTGGAGATATACAGATATTAGCACTAGTAGGGTGGATTTCACGTAGCTTGATTATCTTAATTACAAGCATTCTATTTTCTCATTTACTTAATTGATTGTCATAGATTTCCAAAGAAATTTGCACTGCCCTAAGTGAAAATAACATGTAAAAAAACCTTCTTAAAACTGCTGAAGCTGGCCTATTCAAGCAGCAATGTGCCAGAAAAGGAGATTCGTATGACATGAAACATGGTACTGAATAATATCTGCTTACTTTTCTCTTGTTAAAAATAGAAATTTATGAAATGGAAGAAGAGGAGTCATCTGGGGAAAAAAATGAATATGCCTTATTGATTCAACTGCACCTGTAATAGAGTTGTCTCAAGCACCTCCTCTGATGACATGACTAACACAGGAAAAAAGATCCATTTTTCTGCTAGGTCTGCACGTTAGCTGACTCTACGTTATATCTCTGCCTCACCTGAAAGAGCTAAGGAGAGAAAGAGGCAATTTATTCATCATGCAAGATTTATCCTTGAGCATTTATTCTGCAAAGGCAGTGTTACATATCAAGCTGTGCAGAATTATGTGCAATGCTTTTGTAATGCAAACGACTTTTATTTGGGGGAAGCAAATATCCCAAACTTGAGGTGTGCTGGGTAACACCTACCATATCTGCAGCTAATTCAAGACTATCAAGAATAATTCCAATCCCTACGTCCCTTTTTCCTTTAGGAGTTCCTTTCTCTGGCCTATTTTCTAGCATGACTTCGTTCCACAAAGAGAAAGCAAACCTCTCAGGCACTTTAGTATAGTGGCAAAAGCAAGGGGAAGCAGAGAGCTCCCTACAGTATCATTAGGGAAGTGCTAGCAGGCCCAGAGTGCAAAATTATTTAGCACAACATCCATCCTCTTTTGGCAATAAAGATAGCAGCCACATAAGTGAGATAAGCCACAACCAGTGCTTGGACTCATCCGCCTTGATACACCAGCCATTGGGCTCTAAGTGCCTCATGCTCAGATCACGCATTGATTCTTGCTTAGCATAAGACATTTATAGGAACATCTTAAAAGAAAAGCAGTGCCAAAGCGTAGCAAGAGCAGAAAGGGATAAAACATTTTGAAACATTCTAAAATTTTTTATTATTTATTCAAATTCATTAAAATCCCTCCTCAAAAAGAATATTCTATTGCGAGACGTTTCAACAGTTATCCATTATCCATCAGATCTTATCCTCATACATATTCAAGGACAATGAGGAAAAACACTGGTCTCCATTATCTGATGTACTGCAGACTGCATTTGGATTGAGCCGTGTGAGGCAAATCAGATTTGATTTAAGCCACAAGCCCTATCAGTTTCAATGGGATTTATACCTGTTTACAAAGGGCTGAATTTCATTCTCTGTGTCCAACTCGGGTTTTACTCCTATTCATGGTGAAATCAACTGGGATATCATCAAGGTTTCTGGGGAAGAACACTGTATTCCAGGCGGTACTTCACTCACCAGAAACTTCACCTCTTATCAAATGCAAGCAGGAAGACAAAGCAAGCAGCAATCTCTCCAATTTCCCATTAAGCCTACTCCTTATGAAGACAAAGTAGAACATGAGACCTACAGGTTTGTAACCTGTGCAATGAAAGCAGGCATATAACACTAACTCTTGACAGGAGAGGGTTCTCTGCCAGTTCACAAACATGTTATATTCTGCTCATAAAAATTCTGTTTGGCAGCAGTAACAAATACATGCCACTGGTGAGAGCAAGAGCCCCACAGGGCCATACCTACTTCTTGCAATCGCTCCTTTTTCATTCCCAACATAGCTTTTATTTTAGCAGTCATTGCATTAGAGAAAAAAAGGTGGTATAATGATGCTTTTCCTAAACTTCATTCATCTGGAAGAACCTCAACAATCTAATTTAGGATAATTTTCTTCCCCCTTGATAATGAGACAAGTATAGATGGTCTTTTCAAGTTGGCATCAGGACTTGCTGGTGTCCCTGCAGTTCCTCTCCTCCATTCATTAGACCAGTCACTACACTCAAAGCTTTTGGTGTGGACCCCTTCTGGTTCTAGTCTCTTACCTTAAAGCAACACTAAACCTCCCCCCTTCTCCCTGTGCTCAGCTTCATTTAGTGTAGTTCCAGCACCCACAGAGCTCCCCCTCCACACTCACATGCCCTTGCCATCACCACAGCTGCCCCACCTCACACAGCAGACTCCAGCCATCAGCAGGTCCTTCAGCTGTGACTTAGCCCTCAACACATTCCTCTTCCTTCTCTCTCCTCCTTCCACCAGCAAGCCCTGGAAAGCTGTCACCTGCCTGCTTTCCTACTATTCTTTCTTCTCCTTGCAGGACTGTTTACTTCTCTACATTATTAGTTTCTTACAAAACTGAGACTTGCTCATGGTTTGCCAGTCCCAACTTAAACCTGTTACCGTAAGATAGGATGGACATCTTGACTTTCCACCACATCCTTCTCCTCCCTCTCTTTTCCCCACTTCAGCTTTTTGCTTGATTTACAAAAATCTCTTTAGCCTCACTCCATTCTTCTGCACTTTTATTCCGGTACATTCCCCTGTTGTTTCCATCACTCTTTCCATTTTCCTAACGTGCTTTTACATACCTCAGTATCCTCCCATCTAATGTATCCATTCAAACCAGCCACAAAAATAAGAACACACGGTTTTATGAAGAGATGGTCCCTACCTGCAGGGTTTACAGTCCTACACTGTCCAATACCTGGCAAAGTGAATTCAGTGAGTTTCAGGGGACAAGTAGCCCTTGAAGTAGTTCCTTCAAGAACCTTTTCTTTGGTATTGCCTGGTCTAGTTTTAGGTATATAGAAAAAACAGGTCCATCATCTTTCATCTTGCCTCTACCTGCAGAGATCATTGCACAGCCTAACAGATCTCGCTATCCCACACTGTCTTTATGGTTTTTTTTCCCTTATTCCTTTTACCTTTCCTCATATAACCTTGACTAGTTCATCAGAATTCAAACCAACATTTTTTTCACATTTCATTTTAACTTCCATTTAATCAAGTATACCTTATTGCATAATTTCAATGTTTTAATCTTTTCCTCTGCTTCTGCTCCCTATGTTGCCGCCACTTTCCTCACATCTTTCTAATAGTCAGACATTCGGCACTGAATCTATTACAAGAGTATTTGCATGAAGGCTGAGCACAGCAGCACTTTTCTCTGTCCCTGTTTTTGAGGTATCAACAACTGCATTATTGGATTAGTTTCACCAGACAGGAGAGTTTGTCTTATATTATCCCATTTAAAGCAGAAAATTAACTTTTGCTAGCATCTGGAACAGACAGCACATCTACAGGGCTAGAGTAGCTATAGGCATGGCAGGTGTCAACATACCCATGCTATTTTTAAAAGAATCTAGTTAATGAACTTTCTTTATATAGAACACCATTTCCCCTCACAGCCACAAAAAGGTCCAGATCATTCAGGATAAAGTCATCAAGGTGCACTGAGGCTTTGCATTATGTTTGCCATCACTTTGGAACCACTTATTTAGCTTCCAGTTTTATCAAGTTTTGGTTGCAGGACGGTTTACAAAACAAAGTATTGCTGCCTCTGGGGAGTGGTATCCTGTACTGACGAGGCTCAGTACTTCCCAAGCACCATTTTATTCTAAGCAATTACAACATATCTGTACTTTGAATTACAAACTCAGCTGACGCCAAGTTGATGATAGGCTGCTTTAATTGGTCATTAAAAGCCAGTATTATTTACTGCCTTGTTACTTGGATTCAGCATTTCTACACATGGGGATAAAACTAATGGGCTAGAATAAAGAATATATACAGCATATAATTAAAATTACATTTTTTAATAGAGGAACATACATGCACACAATGCAAGTGCTGGCATATACTTAGAAGTACAGGTTATGGAAGTATACATTTTAATTTGTATTATACTGCAATTTAGCTGTTACTTCAAACAGATGGGTGAGTTGTGCAAAATTTTTAAATTGATTTAATTACTTGTAAAAGTATTGGCTTGTGTTAATTAGGTGCAATAAATTACACAATGGTTCACAGATTCCTTCAAAAGGGGTTTTGAACATGTAGTATCTATAGGAAAACAAACTGAGCCTTGCAAGCCAGTATTTGGCAAAATAGTTATTGGTTATTTATCAATACAGAAACAAGATCAAAAAACCCTCACCATTCACACAAGACAAAAATGTGCCTAACATGACAGATATTGCTGTATATTTGCACCTCAGATACATGAATGTCAGGAATATCATGTAGACGATATATCCATCCGTATGCTTAGAAAAATGATCAGACTAAGGAAATGTAAACTGGTTACCCTTACTCTTCCCTCAAAAAATACTAGTTAAGTGTGCAATTGAGGTAGCTAGTGTGGGATTACTACTGTTGTCCTTGTTTAGGGCAAAGTCATTTGCTAAACCATGAGTCATGGGGAAGAAGGTCCACAGGTTAATCTGAACATGTATTAGCCTATGAAATATCTAGACCTCTACTCTATTCACTTTAAGCTCCAGATGTTGCTTCTTGTCTTGAACTCCAGGGATATCCTGTAACAAAAACCTTCATGCCCAAGAAGCACCAACTCTATGAAAATAAACTACAAACAAAAACAATGCATCCAATAATAAGTCTAAGTAGACAAGTAGAAAAATGTCTCACCCACTAAGTACCACAGAGGAGTACACCCCAATTAGATAACCAAACAAAATCTGTAGGGCAAGAATGGTTATTAAACTCCTTGGTTGCAATATTAGGAAAGCAGAGATTAGCAAGCAAGGTCCTTTCTGACTGATGAGGCTGGCAGGTCCTTCCCACCTCTAAGAGAAAGGGCTGCCTGCATAGCATCGCTACTAAAGAGCACAAATGAAATGTATCCTGCCCATTGAGATCCTACAGAGCCTACATCCTGAAGACTCACATCAGCCCCAGGTTTGGGTGCCTTCTAGCATAACCAGGCAGAAACCTTGCAGGATCCTTGGTTACACCTTGGCACAAAGCTTCCACTGGGGAACAGCGCATTTTACCTTCGAGAATAAATCATGGTGCCCCCAAACATTGTATTTTAGGATTTCTAGGCTGCAAGGAGAGTGAACCCTTAGCAGACAAAAATGTCTCATTTGTGATAGATCATCTATTTCCTGGACATTTTAGATGATTAAATGCTTTAAATTTTTTTATGGTTTTGAAATTGCTGTGCTGGAAATGTCATTGAAAACAAGCTTGCATTTTTATCTTCTACTAAACCCAAGAGAAGTACCACTTCAGAGGAGTATATTACATTTCATTTGAATGCTGGGACAGCCAACATCAGTAAGTAAACTAAAAACCATATGGATTGTCAGTGTTAATACTACTACCCCCCATGTTTTCCCTTTCCAGCTCTGATCATCAATCATATTTCATTCTCTTCTCTTCCATGCCCTTCGTTTCAAAAGTACCTAACAGTTTATTATTTGTTTTATGCATCATAATTTCAGTAAGGCTGTATTTTGTTTAAGGAAAAAAAAAGCTTAATGTAATGCAAACATTTTTAAAGAAAAATGGAAAAAATTGCACCTGGAAAGTTGTACTTGCATGTGCACACTGGCTGGCAATATGCACATGAAATACAGAAACGAAATGAGAAACATTTTGTTGTTCCTTGACATGTGCTGTGAGGATGGGTGACAGCTCGTGAGAAGAGATTAGAGCAAACAGAACTGTCCTTTCCCAGGTTTTACTTTTACTAACCGTGCTACTGTTTGAAGCAAGAAAACCTGATCTAGTTGAAGACTGGGTGTTGGACTAGATGACCTTTAAAGGTCCCTTCCAACCCAAACCATTCTATGATTCTATGAAAGCAAGCAAAACCAAGATCACTGCCCATAGGTGAAGAAACTCCACACAGGAAAAGGAACGAGGGAGCCTTACATATAAGGACTGGACACAAAAAAACTTGGGAGCTGCAGAAATTTTAGTGGAAGTGATACACTACAGGTGACAAAACTACTTGTATCTTTGAAGCCTATGTCAGACAATAACAAAGCTTTAGAAAAACATACATGTTCTGAAATTTCATGTGCACCACTGTCTCTGATCCGCAAGTTTATTCTCAGTTTGCAGTAATGCCTAGACATGTATTTGCTTCAAGCAGTAATTCACAATGGGTGAGGCAACATCATCTGTGGGAATTGCAGCTGCCTGGAACACATCTGACAACTGGCAACAGATTTATCTTAACAGTTCTTAAAGTACATATTTGTGAAACTACACTTTTAATCCTATCAGTACCCACATGATGATGAAAAGCAGCATTTTCAAGAGGAGTAGTACACACTCTGTCTTCTTCCCACAACTCAAACATGCCTTCCAATACATTCAGTTCTAACAGTGCATTTAAGCCAAAAATACGTTTTTGATACATCAAATTTAAATTACAACATAGACTTAATTTAACTATAAACCACGTGTGCCATTTCCTCAACATAATATGTCACCAATAGGTAAAATTACTAAAACTTCAACTTAATTTTTTTTTTCCCCTGGAAAAATTTCTTCCATGCTAGTTTGAAAGAATATCTAAAACAGAAAGAAGTTGGTAATATAAACTTAAATGGTATACACCAAGAACTTACTTAGCTTCACCTGCCTGACTGTTAAAATGGAATTTATATAGGTACCATTTTGTATCTTGAAAAGTGCGTGCATTTATATCCTTGCTCCCAAATTTGCCAATATCTGCACTAAGAGGACATTATATACAAATAATCTTTCTTTGTATTAACTTACCATAAATTTAGACAGTAATACAGTTCAGTTCTACAAGAACAGATAATCTTTGAAATCCTCTCCAGAAGGCAATAATTTTGCCTTTAATTATAAAAATTGTTTTCACAGATAAGAGATTTCTTTTGTGACTAAGACAAGGATTATGATCTTTGTTAGATAAGCGGTAGAAGCCTTCATTTCCACTGTTTGTTATGTATTTATATTAGCTAGTGTTAACATGCACGCATATTTGTCTCCAACAGGAGCTTTTAAAGGGCGAGATCAGAGATCACAGATCTGAGCGTGTAAGCAGCTGAAATGGTTTTGGATTGGGTTTTTTTCAAATGCCTTTAAAAGTAGTAACAAATTGTTTAAGTGCACAGATTTATTTTGTCAAGCATTAGTAATGCTCCATTAGCTTAATTTGTGTTGATGTACAAACAGAACCCAGGACTAGTCAGAAAAATGCAAGTTCACAGGTGACAATCAAAGAAAAACATGGTATGTACATACCAAGAGCTCAATATTTTAAGAAAGGACCAGTTAGGAATACATCTGAAGTACCAGCTACAAAAAGGTTTGGATTTTTCCCCTACATTACACATAACTGCATAGACATCAAAGCCCTGGTTTGGTTTTGTTCGCAATTATAGTGGTAGCTTTTAAAAACCACAGATGACTGCTGGAGTAAATCAAACCTAGGGGAGTTCGTATTACAGAACATTTAGAAATTGCTCAACAGTTAGTGCAGCTGCATCTTGGTCTCCAGTGCTGACTGTCAAGAACTAAATCATGGAAAGCTGCGAGCAAGCTCTGAAATGGTTTCCTGGAAGGGGCAGCTCCCAAGCAACAGTAGTTGTAACTTCTGAACCGAGTCCGCACATACAGCGCACACGTCCACGTGAACCACAACACGACATCTGTGGGTCCCAGAGATTTCCCCATTAGACAGCGAGTTGTCCACGGAAAGGGCAAAGGGGGGAGGAGGAGGGAGATGGAACAAGGGGCCCAATAGCTCTTATTTCTCTCATGCCAAATTAAGTGCTGTGATGTTGGGACCCACCCAAAGAGATAAATCCTCTTGTAAAAAATAAAATTTCAGAACAGAGGGAAAAGAAAATAAATTATTTTGTGAACTGCAAGCTTCAATAACTGTTTTATATAAATATACGTGTGTGTGTATATATAAATTGGGAATGAAAAATAAATACTTTGGAGAGCTGAACAGTTATTGATGCAATTTTTGGAAAAATCAAATGTCACTAGTAAAATTAAATTGGTATGTGAAGTAGTGGAGTTTTGTTTAAGAAATTGCTACCATGTACTTTCTAGATAGGAAGCAAGGGCAGCACATAAACAAAGAAGAGCAGTACAAAAGCATGTGTATACCTCCAGGAGGGATTAAATACTTTATCAGGAACTCTGTCCTCATCCTGAATTTTTTTATAGTCATGTAGCTCAGCACAAAGTGAGCACTAAAACCACCAACTGAAAATTACGAGATACGTGCTGGTGCAGGGCAAGAGAACCAGAGCTGAGGCACGTACTTTCAGGGACTTACGATCTACATAGACATTACGATATAACAAAATACACTGTATCTACTGGCAATGCTGCACTCACCATCCTGCTCCACAGAATTTTCTCCTCTTCTCTTTGATTGTATGATAGGTATAAATAACGAGCACAGACCAAGCACCAAGACTACGTACAGGCAATGTTCTGGAGGTCTATACATGCTCATCCTGCTTGCACTCCACGTACAGGCAGGCTTGCTCCCTCTGTGCTCTGCAGTGACCCAATACCAACCTAGTCTCCATAGGAAAAGACATTTCCAGCCACAAGGACAACATGTCACAGCAGAAGCACTGCTTCTCATGTTGCCATCTGCTCCCTTAGTCCGTGGCTTTTACGCACCACTCTGTGATGATTTCCAGGCACCTGCACTAACAACCACGCTGTCCAAGGGCTGTGGCCGGCACGCTGCCTTAGAAGGGGAATCTGCAAAGTACACTGCATCCCAAACACAGCGGGGCAGGGGAAGTATCACTTCCCAACTTCCAGTATGGCTTAAAAAAATTTTTTTGGAAAAAAAAATTCGTTTTCATGGACTGTTTTTGCGAAAGTTGCTTCGTTCTTCTGGTGGCACCTAGGGGGGACGTGCCAGAGCCAGCACTTGGACCAGCATAATTCCAGCTCCAGCAGCGTGAGCCGAATGCAGGAGAAGCACGGGGCCGTCCCCAGCCATTGCCAGCACTCAGCTACCCAGTCCAGGAGGACCTCTGTGCAGTTTTCTCCATATCCCAGCCAGCTAGCTAGGTTACAGCTGCTTCACATTTGCAAGGATCACAGCACTATCCTAAGCTGATTCTCTGTAAAGCTTCTACAAAACCATGCTGACTTCTAATAGCATTTGGAGCCTCTGTTTTAGATGAGATTTTTCTGGTAAATACAAGTTAATATAAGTTAACATAATATCTGGTTAATACAAGTTTACTTCCAGGTGAACATGAATGATGATGACAGTTCAGCATAGAAAAAAAACTATGAAAGATAAACATATGGGGACATACGGAGTTACAAAATATTACAGTATAAATCATTTTTTCTGTGCATCGCCTTGGCAGTAATTAGCACAAATACATACATAAAAAGGTATATTTGGTAAGTGGTAGCCCCACAGATACCTGGCATATGAAACAAAACAGGCTTTTGCAATTATTAACCAGTCAAAATTTTATCTTAGGCTAAAGAACACCTTTTGCCTCAACTGAATTTGAGACTATTATCATCTGCATGTTCCAGTATTTCAAAGTATATCCCTCATTAAACCAAAACAGTACCAAAACATTTTCCGGATGCCAATTTTACAGCAAGTAAAACACTATCACCTTTCTGTAACACTGAAAGCATACATTTAACACACCCTAAATTGGAAAACAAATCTGTTTACTCTCCTGGACTGAAACTGAATGTTTAATTCACTTTGTTGTAATTTTTTGCATCCAACAGCTGTCTTCCATTTAAACTGACATCAATTTGATTTGCCACAAGGTCACTGGAGCAGTCTTCCAAAAGGTATTTTTAGGCCTTTGGGTTATACCAGAAGAGGGGAAGAATATTAAATTTACTTCAGTACTGTTACTCTTAGCATAAACACTCATGTTGTCTAAAACTATTTATAGGGCATATGCAAATGTAACAGCCCCAGTTGTCTTTGGATTTAAATAGCCTTACTATAGGACATTATCTGCAATTACTTTATTAAAAACTAAAATCTTTGCCTATGAAAAAGACTCTGCTCGACTATGCTTACAATGGAATACAATGATTAAAAAAGGGGAAAGAGTAACACTCATTTGCTTGAACACAGCCCTGCTTTGATTTCCACAGACTGATCCAAGCTATGCTGCCTTCAAACAGGCCAGACCTCAGAGATTCTGACTTTTGTTGGCCTTATAAAACCAACAAGGAAGCACTGTTATACAATACATATAAATCCATGAACACAAAGTAGTTTTAAGTATAATAATTTATATAATGCTAAATTGTAGCTCAATAGCTTTCATCCAAGAGTCTAGATTCATCTTTGTCAAAATCCTTCTGGAGGAAATAAAAAAAAAAAGTGTCAAGCAACACACAAGCGCAGGAGTTTCCTCACCCTTTCGATATTTTGTGAAGCATCAGGTTTACGAATGACTTGACTGTGCCCCATCTGACAGACAGATTTACAAGGTTAGCACTGAACCTAATCAGAAACAATCAGAAAACTCTTTCTCTCTGGTGTCATTTTCTGCTTGGATGGCTCTGCTATGCTATTATAAATAGAAAAAGCTTGCAGTACAAGCAGGATGGAAGACTTCAGGGAGATTTTTAGTAATCACCTTCCATTCAAATCACACCTACTCTTTAATCACGATTGGATCCTTTTCCATTTTATAGCCCCAGAAGTAAACTGAGGAGCTCATAATCAACACAGATAGGGAGTGAAATTTTAGTCCCACTGAAGCTATTGTAAAGTATTATTAATTCATGGGGCCGATATTTCAATAATGGTCCTTCCCTCTGGATTCTCTGTTCTAGTTTAAGGTGTTTTTCCTCCACCCCCTTCCTATTTCTCATAATATAGAGTAAATGCTCCAGTGAAGTTAAAGTTTGTTTTAATCAGAGGCGCTCTAACAAGGAGAAAAAAAAAAAAAAAAAGATCCTGAATCCAACAGGATTCTCAGCTGAATCTCTGAGATGATGGCAATAGTTCCAGGTTTAACAACCCCAATCACATATCTATGGCGTTTTTCCTCAGTGTGAACACTTACCTCACAAAAACCACAACCACAAAAACCTTTCCACAGCGCTGAAAAAAATGGTTAGGAATTTCATTTAGTTTCACAAATTGCACATCTTGCACTGTCAGAAAGATACAGCTTTCAGCTTATGTTAAAAACTCTGCAAACAAAGCAACCTAGAAAACCATCAAATATATTTCTTGGTTTGAGTACAAAGTCCTTTATCTCTATTGCAAAGAGAGACATAGAAAGTTTACCTTTAAGAAGGTACTTTTTGCATCAGAATAGAGCACTGCTAACTTCTTGCTTGGGCACATTCAGGGCCAAAGGCATGGCTCACTGTTCACTGAGAGCAACGAGCTGCCTCACTGAGGCCACAACACCCTGCTGCGCTATCACACAGGAACCTCGTCCGACCAGACAGGGTAGGAAGGGAGCACTGGCCAACAGGACTGATTAAACCGTGGGGAAGCTTGGGAAAAGAGGGAGCATTTTCATCCACACCTTCCTGGTTCTGAACAAGCTCGTGTTCGCTGACCATTTGATTTTATACTTCGTTCTTTAATTTGGCATTTTGTCAATAATAGAGTACTAGCACAATGCAGGGCATTAGCAAAAGATACCCATTTGCCAGAACAAAACAACCAAACTTTCAGCAACCTAAGCAATACAAATACCAACAGGTTAAGATTAACATAATAATGGTGTACTTGGGTCCCTCAGTCTTCTTTGATGTATTGGAGAGGATAGTAACTGTTAGAGACCTAAGGAGCTTGCCTGGTAACAATCTTCAAAAACTTTCCTTGCCCTTTACATTATGAAACAGCACAGGTACAGGCTCTAACATCAAAGCGCATCAGCCTCAGCAGGGGGGTTTTTTTGCCTTTTTTTCCCCCAAATACCAGAATGCTTCATAAAACCAATTCCAAACTTTCAAAAACAAAAATGCAGGCAGAAACACAGGCCTCTCCCTTAAACAGGCTTTCCAATTTAGCACTACACAGTCTATCTTCCAGAACACATGAGTTTTGCTACTGAGAGATATAATCTTTTTGCCTATTTATGTGTTTTTATATGACATGAGTAGCACAGAGTCCACCTCCTCAAAACCACTGGACACACTCTGGTTCCTCTGGTTCATTATTTATAATTGCTTGTTGATGATAGTCTCACACACACTATCTTTTTGAAGAGACAGTTGTGTTACCAAAATAACCTTAAATTCCTTTACATTTTGAGATGTCATACGTCGATTGTCCTCAAAGAAAACAAAGCTAGATCTATAGGGTCTACAGATGCAGAGTAAACATGACAAAACTAGAAAAGCCTTTTGCTCAAGTAAATCTAAAGAACTCCAGCACTCCTATGCATGAGCGGCATCGTTCCTTAATGAATCTGAATTATTACATGGATGAAAAGGAATGAAGTAACCGTTTAGTTTCTTTCCAGAAGAAATAAATAAAAAGTTCCATATTTGAAAGATAGGTGGTTTTCATTAATTCTTAAAATTTGTACCTATGGGGAAAAAAAATAAAAAAGGCAGGCATGTATTTTCCATCTACTCCAATTCTATTTCTCATAGCGGTTCCTTTACATAAATGCATCCACTTGTGGAAGTGATTTTCTACACCCTACTGAGACAATAAAGAAGCATAGCCTTTCAAATTCACGTCTGAAAATTAAATGGCAAAACATTCATGTCCTGAGAAGGACAAGATTGCCTCCCTCTTGGTTTACGCAGTGAAAATTAAGTATTTCTCTTTCTTACCATACACTCTTCCAAGTCCCTGTAATTGCTCATTGATCCACCATTGCCCATATTCTGAACATTATTAGAAGCAGACAACTTCACAACTACCGAGTTTGGTTCAACATCTCAGATTACAATGCAAGCAGCTTGATGAGCATCAATGTAACAATCATAAAGCAGCTATAAAACCACATTTTTATGTGCACTGTAATATTACTCTTAGTCATTGAGGGAAAAGGAATAACTAAAATGTCACAAT
This sequence comes from Gymnogyps californianus, assembly GCF_018139145.2. Classification (NCBI taxonomy): domain Eukaryota; kingdom Metazoa; phylum Chordata; class Aves; order Accipitriformes; family Cathartidae; genus Gymnogyps; species Gymnogyps californianus. The sequence continues at coordinate 22,742,446 of NC_059477.1, read as the reverse complement.
GCCCAACTAATACGCCTGTAGATTTTATCAGTTGGACCACTGTGTAATAAAACAAGTAAACCAGACTTTGTTAGTATTTTCATGGTTTGAGTAAATCCAGCTGCTCCATCAGCTCATGCTGCTTTTCTAACTTCTCATTTTGAAGTAATTAGCATTCTTAGTGCATGCACATGCATGAGTACATTGCAAGAGGCCGGAAAGGCTGCCCACTTCATGCAGTGGAAAAACCCACAGCAATTGACTGAAAAAAGTTATATTGCAATTGATCCAGAGGGAAAAAAAAAAAAAAATACACCAACTGCTATTCATTATCAAGGTCTCATATTTTTTTGCTGCTTTGAAAAAACACTGGGAGGGGGCATCCTCTGCTCCCTGCTAAACAAAAATCAGCATTTTCAATGCACTCAATTAGCAGTGTTTTAGGTCTGTGTCAGATTCATCATCAGAGCTAATTATTTCAGGCACAGGCCAATCTCACCATCCAACATCATTATGCAGAGGTAGGTGGTGAAAAAGAAAACAAATCTCTGATTAAGAAAAGCACGAGGGGGAGGCACACCATTTACAAGCTGCACGCAGCATTCCCTCTCAGAGAAATAATGGCGTTTAAAAACATTCTGAAGAGATGCCCCACAATCAGATTTTATAGGACCACTTTGGAAGCCCCCAAATTGGAGATTTTAAATTAGACCAAGCTGGCTGAAAAGGCACACGTTCATCTTTATCTCAGGAGAGAACGTGGGGCAGAGAAAATTCAATGATGTTTCCCGGCTTATTTCCCTGCTCCCCCTCCCACCTCCATGCACAAAAGTAGAAGTGTGCTGTGCGGCAGGGAGGTCTACAGAGGAAATTGTAGTAGCATGTAGGATAATATTTCTAGAAAGCAAAAATATTTATCACAACTAGCTAGCTGCATTGCAGTTTGAATACAACTCTCTGTATGTGTCAGTGGGAATATCTGAGGTCAGCACTTGTCAGAGGAAAGAGACATGCGCTCCTGTTCTCTTGGCATGCAAAGCATGTTGCCAGAGTAGGAGGCAGCTTTCCTGACCTGAAGCCCACACTGGAGTCCCAGGAGATAAAAGGCTAGAAATGTCCCTCCTCTCCCACTCCTTTACACACTCACACACAAACCGGTTATTCTCCAGACCTGGTTTCGTGCTGAGCTAAATTCTGTGCTTATATTCGTCCTTTTTAACACTTTGAAAATAATAAATACAGAACTGTGTTTCATCAACTGACTTCCATCTCAGTCCCCAGCCCAGAGCTACTTTCAGCACACTAAAGCAGAGCATACTGGCAGGGCTGGCTCCATGGACGCTGACATTCATCAGCCCACAGAGCCTGCAAGTGCCCAGCTGCAAGCACTGGCATATAATCATTGCTACAGCTGATTATATTTTTAGAACCATCTAATTAAGCCCTATTTTCCTGGCCTCAGAGACAGCTATATGGAAGCTCACCTGTTCCAGCTTCACCTCATTAATTAGAGAGCTCTTCCTTCAAACAGAGCCAGGTGCTCCAGCCAGCAACAGGCCCAAGGTATTGCCCCAAAGCAGTCGTCGTGTTGCTGGACAAGTCACATCATACGTATGAGAACTGTACCCGTCTCCTAAATGCTTTTCATGCAAACATGAATAAATGAATAGTTGCTGGTTTTCTCTTTTCCCTTGTTATTCAACAGAGGATGTGAATAAAGTATTTAGCATGCAAATTCCTATTACATTTGGTGGCTATTTCTACTGTCATCACTTGCACACTACTTTCTACTGCAACCTAATGTATATTTTTACGTTTTTTTCCACCTGTATATAGCTGCAAGAATAAACTACTTATGAACTTAATTTTAACAGACACTAAAACTTTAACTACCTTTTCTTTCAGGTCATTGTCCTTCTGAACTCATTTTGCTCACGTTGTATTTATTCACAATACCTCAGCAGCAGCAAAAAACATTTTAAAAAACCAGCACCAAGACAGCTGCAATAACACTGCTGCATGAATTTGCTGTCTCACTGAGCCATGGAAGCTCAGTGAAGCATTGGCATGTTTCTGCATCAGACTGCAAGTGAGCAACAACTGTTACAGCTTTATCTTGGTACAATACTGCTGACTGCTTCAATTAAAGTATTACATTCTTCTTTATTTAGCTACCTCCTGCAGCCCCAACCAGTACAGCAGATGAGCACTTTTGACAGTTGCTACTCATACCCCAACACCTTTTCCCCAGTCTTTGGGGAGGCGTATAGCGAGTGGAACACAATTTTCGTCCAATTATATATTCCCACTTCTTTTATAGATCTGTGAGAACAACAAGCTTCCCTGAACGTTCATTTCTTTGCCTGAAAAAGAAAGCTAACCAGCTAACTACTTTGCAGGTGGATTAGTCAATAGTGGTGCAGTATTTTGAGAAGCATACATTAATGTACATAACAAAAATAAGTTCAGAGCATTGCTGGTAGATTAACTCCTTCGGGTCCTGCTCAGTAGCCACCCCATCGCAGTGTTGCAGGTTCTCAACTGTTTCACTGGTAGATGCACATTTAAGGCACCTTTTAATTTACTCTTACTACAATACAAAGGTTTCTAATGAATAATTAGCTGCCAAATTGCAGCCTGCCCCCCAGATCAGACACGATGCAGTGCGCTCTGTTTTCACCCAGCACAGCCGAGGTGGAGGCTCCCCGGCCGCAGATCGGCATATGCCTGGAGGCACAGCCTTCGCAGTGCTGCCACTGGTGGCTGCCACAAGTCCCCTGCCCAGCTCCTCCTGCGGCTGGCCCCGGGGAGCCTGGAGCAAAGCATGCACAAGCTGACCGAGGCAAAGCATTAACCAAAGTAAGGCAAGAGATAAACAGCCAACTATAGGGCACTGAGGTAAGATACCGCTGATGTGGAAGACATACGGACCAGATTATCAATAATACCACACCCACACCTGCAAAGACACCCCAAAGCTAAGGAAAGACACACCATTTTTGTTATTGAGGAAAGGCACACTTACCATTTTTGTTCACTGCCTTCAGCTGGCTGCAGGCCAGGCCCGGCCCCACCAGAGCACAGGGCCCTTCCACCGCACAGTGCGGCACCCAGCCCCTGCCGCACTGCCAAAACCCTCCCCCAGGGCTGGGGCTCCCCACACTAACGGGCCTGAGGGCACCAGTTGCCTGAGGAGGGCCTGAACTGCCCCAGCGAGCCTCAGCTGTGGCCACCAGCCCTGCACCTGGGCTGGGGGCAGCAGGGGGCAGGGCCCTTCTCACCCTCTTCCCCACACAAACCAGCATCCCACAGGCATACAGGTCCTGCCCCAAATAACTGAATGATTTCTTGAAGTAAACACACCCCAAGAGTCTTAAAAATGGCTTCTGCAAAGCACGGGAAAGCAAGCAGTCAAGAGCAACCCTCTCCCATGAGCGAGCAAGCAGTGTTTTCTCCCCTTCCCCCCTCCAGGTGCTGCTCGTAAACTAAATAAGGGCAGCAGACATTTATAACATCACCCTGCCACACAGCCATCGAAATGCACACAGAGCATGGAAATTCAAAATACAGATCTGTTTGTGCAATACACTTTTATTTTTATTTTATTTTTTTAACCTTTGCAGTCATCTTGGAGTAATCATTATGTAAACAGTAGGATGGGATGGGATTACATTGAGTCATACGCAAATGGCTCTAGAACACCTCAACGATTATGACAAGGCATTATAAATAACTTCTCTCAATAATATATATTTGCCGTTTTCAGTACATTAAAGAGCTGCCGCTTATCTAGGATTAGCTAGGAAGTAGTTTAAATTGTAACCTCCAAGAAATACGTCTCCAAATTTGAAAGTCTTTCTAAGGTTCGCTAGCTCCATAACATCTATGTCACAGGTTAAGCATAAGACTACTTGGGTCAGAAGTGTTTTCTTTGTAACAGAGTTTTACTTGATCATTGCACAAAGCCCTATTATTTTCACTCCACCTTGATATTTTGCAGAACTTCAAGTAAAGCTTCAGCTTTGTTCTTCAAGTTTTTATCACCTGTATGAAACCGGTTTCTACCATTAAGGACAAGTCAGATCAGAGATGGACACAGTAAGCAGTCTACCTTAACGACAACAGTTCAAAGTAGTTCTAGCTCATAGACTCCCCAATAAAGCATAGTCAAAATACTCTAACACCTTTGCTACTGTGTACCTCCTCCTTGCTCAGATAACTATATATATTGTACCATATGTATGGTACTTCTAGAAAATGGAGATTATTTATTTAAGCAGCCTCAGGCACATTCTTAAAACATTAATGTCTGCAAGGCACCTCCCACTCCCTTGACAATCAGTTTGTGGACTCGTTTTTAGACACACAACCAACAAAAGCTTGCTAATGCCTAATTAATTTCAAAAAACCCCCAGAAGTTACCAAATACTTCAAAGATACACCTGAAACTTTTTTAAATAATGGGAGATTAACTGCAAATAGCACATAATCAAGTCAAATCATTTTCTTATTACTAGGATGTGTAATGCATAAATATATGAAAAATAAAATTCACAGTCAGTTTTAAAACTAGAATTCAAGTTTGGCTAATAATTTGTAACTTTTATATTTATGTTAATTTCTAAATATAACCGAACAGAGGCAGTATTATCAACCACAAGTACAGGTAAAATAATATCACTCAAAGTTTATGAAAGAAGTAAGCTTGATAGAAAATTCTTTTTGTAACCAATAAATACAGCCACCTGAGTGCATTTCCACAGGCTTTTCACTTAGGGGGAATCCAAATCAACTGCTAAGAGACATTTAGTAGCATTTTGAATGTTAGCAGCAGCGGTGTAGCTGTGGGCTTTGCTTGTTCTGACTTTGTGAATTGCTAGAGAATGAAGCAGAACTCAGTGTGTGGTGCATTAATTTTCCTTTGCATCTAAGCTGGCCTCTTCGCAATCTCACAATTCGGCTTGGGGTCAAGGGACAGACATCAGCTGACACTTAACTGAGCAAACCCAATCAGTTTCACTTCATCAGGAATCTCAGTACCATCACAGCCAGAGGCCTGCAAGTACAAACAGAAATGTTTAGTATATCACACTACAAAGGAGGATTTGACAGCCAGGCTATAAATTTTCCCCATATCACCTAGTCAGCAAACAGCTTACTTGAAGGAAAGCTTTCAGACTGCTTGCTGTATCCTCTGTCAGTGTCAGCCAACTGCATCCTTAATTTTAGCAAACTCTTTTAATCAAGATTAAAGATTATGGAAAAAATACTGGGAAACGAACACTTAAAGACCCAAACTCTTTAACCCAAACTTTCCAGACTGGAGCCAAATTTGCTTTTTCATGTAAGCATGCCGTTTTCACTCATGAAGAGCAAATAACCTACGTGTATAGAATCCACCTTTTACCGTTGTGCTGTACACACCAAATGTCTCATGAGTCCAGCTATCAAGTCTGTTCGGAATACCAGTTCACTGAGTTTTTAAATAAGAGATTAAAGCAGTCTACGAAGAGTAAATACCAGTATTTGCAAAAGGACAGCTCCTTTCTGACACTACAGTCTAGTACTTAAAATTGTACAGTTGAGATTCTTCAGTAAAGTCTGTCACAGTACAAATTGGCACAAGTAATCAGTTCATTTTTCACAAATAATGGTAAGAATATAAAACCACCTTGCTCAGGACTGAACTGTTACTTTAGGTCTGCTTTAAAAAAATTACACACACTGTAGGCAAAATATTTTTATATTTTGATTTTTAAAGACAAAGTTTGCTTCTGTAGGACAGAAGTGACTACATTTTAAATAGTCTTTTACGCATTTTTCACTTGTGTGGTAGGTAAATCAAAATAATAATACAGTCGTATGAACAGTGTGTAATGGTAAATTACTTATGACAGGTGCCTTCAGACTCTTTGGCATATCCCCAAAAAACCTGTCAGAACAATTGGTTCGCCCTATAAAAATGCTCTTGATCCTTTTCTGCATTAGTAGCAGTTGAACCCTTTAGCAGAACTCGTTTGTGTATATGCAATATAAGGAAAAGAGCTCTCAGACTGTGCACACAAGGTGCACCAAGTGACATTATCCATTGAGTTTTCATGACCAAAAATAAACTCACTCGATACTTGTGGAAGCAATACATCAGGCTACTCCTTCAAATTTACTTTTATCAGACACACAGAACAGAAGTTCTCTCTTCAGAGAGTATTCCACAGGTCTTATTCCACTGAAGCAGCAAGTTAAAGGTCTGAGATCATCACCATCGGTTACTATTAAGATATCTCAATGGTTTTTGGAGTGGTAATTTACTAAATAAATGGAGTTTGAATTTTGCACCTAAAATATCATGATAAAAAGAGCTAATACTATTAACATCATTCTACACTCTAGCTAGCTATCAGTCTCCTCAAAGCCATGCTAAGTAACATATCTAGATGCATATAGATTTTTAAATGCCTTCCTTATCAATAAATATTGTCTAATATGTAATGCACCTGGAACCTATTAGCTTACATTTTGTGCTTAGCATTAAGTACAACTGCTATACACAAACTGCAACATACAAGAAAAGCTCTTGGTATTTGCAATTCACTTAGTGACTGAATGCATTCTTTCATTAATGGTTTTTTCCTCCCTTTTTCATATGAAAAATCCTTACATA